>NC_056726.1:1775274504-1775444504 GCF_019279795.1 Protopterus annectens | reverse complement strand
AAGAAGTTGTTGAAAGTATCAGCTATTACATTAGGTTGGGTCTGAGCTAGGCTAGTTGGTGTAGGTGTTTTGGTGTTTCCTGGGTGGAGCAGTTTATTGATTCCTGACCAGAAATGTTTGGGGTTTTGGTTTTGTTGATACTGCAGGTAATAGTTATTTTTATCTAGATAGGTGAGTTTTTTTGTTTTGTTTCTGAGGTGTTTGAAATTTTGATGGTCAGTTGGGTTTTTAGTGGATCTCCATTTATTCCATAATTTGTTTCTAGCTAGCATTGTTTGTTTGTTTTTTTTGGAAAGCCATGGGGCTGCTTTGGAGCCTAGTCTAATCAATCGAGATGGGGCATGATGCTGGAGAATTTGTAGGAAGGTATTGTTAAAATGGGTAACTGCTTCATCAAGTGGGAGGTGTTTTAGAGTTGACCAGTTATATTGTTTGAGTTCATTACGAAAGGATGATAGGTTAAAATTAGTTTTGTTGTGTACAGTACGATAGGTAGCCTGCTTGGGATTATTGTATTTTTGTTTAGTGATATAGGTAAGGAGATGGTCGCTGATATTGTCAGGAGTATTCCAGTTTTATAAGAGAGGATTGTTGTTGATCAGTATCCAATCCAGGATGGCTTGTTTCTGGGTTGATTTGTGTATTCTAGTAGGGAGTTTATGGTTTGTTGAAAGGTAAAGAGATTGAGGTGAATGGAAGGTTTGGGAGAGATGCAGGAATTCCAATCAATATTAAAGTCTCCTAAGATTATGGTTTCCTGAGGAAAGCTACAGGAGACCCAGCTAAGGATATTTTCTAGTGTATTGACGTTATTGCCTGGCGGGATGTAGGAGCATATTATATAGATGGCTTTGGTTTTATTAATTTGGAGTTTGGAACAGAGTATTTCAGCATTGGCTGTGGAGGGGGGCAGGGAGTCAATTAAGGCTAGCTGCAGTTGGGATTTGTATAAAAAGGCCACTCCTCCGCCCTTTTTGTTAAGACGATCTTGCCTTAAGGTGCTATAGCCTGGGGGAGTGATTTCATTGTCTTTGGTACCTGGTTTTAGCCAAGTTTCAGTGAGACAGAGAATATCAAAGGCATAGAAGTCAATTAAAGCATGGAGTTGTGTGATTTTATTGTTGATGCTGCGAATATTTAAGTGAGCTATTGAGAGGGAGTCGGTGGAGAAATGTGAACCAAAACTATTAGCAGTTTGGTTAGTAGGAGTATGGCTGAGATGATTGTTGGGGCCAGGGTTGGGGTGGATGTCCCCATGTATCAGTAAGAGTGTTTGTGGGACTTGACATACCTTTGTATTTTTGCAGGGTATTAGCTGAAACCGTCTAGTGGTTAGGAATCTGTTATGGTGTAATTTGTGGTAGAGAGGGGGAAGGTAGGGACAGGATGATAGGATATTAATATGTGTTTGTTTGGCTAGAGGAAGTGTAGAGGTTGTGTGTTTGGCTAAATGAGGAGATTGGCTAAGCATTAGATATTCGTAGGAAGTAAGAGTATAGTAAAGAAGAAGGATGTTAAGAAGTGTTAGTGAATAAAGCAAGTTAAGGCTTAAAGGCATGTTGTTACTGAGCTGAGGTTAGCAAGTGTAGGAGTGGGTGGTTTGGGATGGTTGAGAGTGGGGTGTGGTACTTAGGACTCTGGAGAGTGGATGTGGTGGTTAGAATTGGAGAATAGAGTTAATAGGTGGTAGTGGGGCAGGAAATGAGATAGGATGTTAGTAGGTTGGGGGTGTGTCTGTGTGAGTATAAGGGTAGGGCCCCTGGGGTGGGAGGGAATTGGGGGTAGGGAAGGGAGCGGAGTGAGCGTAGCGAACGGAGCGGGAAGAGCCAGTGAGGGGATCAAGGCAGAAAACAATCAGGGAAGACGAGAGAGACACTATATAAGATGTGGGGTGGAGGTGAGCTATAGAGTAATAGTGCAGTATATATATATATATATATATATATATATATATATATATATATATATATATATATATATATATAAACTTTTAGATTTTTCTATATTTTTCAGTTTAGTAGCTTTAATATTTTTGGTAATTGTTGTATGTCTGTGCTGTAGGCTAGTTGGTTTGTTCATAATTATGTCTGATCCCAAACCTATGGTCTTCAAGAAGTGTGTCACTTGTGGGCACAAAATCTCACTATTTGATGCTCACTATGTGTGTGTGTGTGTGTGTGTGTGTGTGTGTGTGTGTGTGTGTGTGTGTGTGTGTGTGTGTGTGTGCCTTGTTTGTGCCAAGTTCATCCAACATTCACTTAATGACATAAGTTGATTTTAAAAGGCCTTCTGCTACTCCATCCACTTCAGGGTCTTAAACCCCTGCTAAAAAAAAGTATAAGGATCTCCGGAGATCCCACAGTAGGTCCCTTCAGTCACAGGAACTTCCTACCAAGAAGCATAGACTTTCAGAGCTGACCACTTTGGCTCCTGTAGTCATCCAGGCCTCCCCTCCTCATCGGAGCCGAAGCTTCTCCCTGGACATCCAGACCCAGGTTTTCTCTCCTGCAACACCCCAGACCCAATACCAGGCCTGCTTCTGTTGCCTCTTCTGTTAAGTCTTCTAGCAACCTTTCCAAAGCCAGTGTTGACAGCATGACTGTTAAGTTTATCAAGGCGCAAATGCAGCTGGGAATCTTGCCTGTTCCGTCCCCTCCTGGATCCGTGAACAATATTCTGACCTTTACACATTTCTCCTTCTCCTGTCCGACCCCCAGTTTGAGTTAGCGAGCCTGACCCTTCCTGGCATCGAGCCGTTGGAGCCAGTTCTTGGAGCTGTAGTTTTGGCATCTGTACTGAGGGGTTGGCATCAGCTACAAAGTTTTCAGAGTGGTCTCTTCCCCTTGGGTCCTCAGCATTTGATAGCTCAGCTTAGACTCTTCACTGTGATCCAGGGTGATTGGAATTCATGCAGTTTCCCCGTCGAAAGCTTCGGCTCTGGCCGGGGTGCCCTCAGTGTCTCTATCTCCCTCGGCATTCAAGATGATGGAGAGGGTTCTTTCTGTACTCAGGAGAACCTTGGCTCTCCCTTCTTTGGAGCCTGGTCCCCCTCCACTAGCTTTTGTACCTGAGCCAGTCTAGTCCGTCTCCTCCAGGACAACCTGCCCAGAAAGGCTTCCAGTCTACTACCCTTTTGGGACACCCGGAGTCTTCCGATATCTCCTGGACCACCCCACCATGGAGGTTCCTCAGAAGATTTCCCTCCGGTATCCCTCACAGAGGACACAGATCTTGATGAAGAGGTAGGGTCCCCCAGATCACCACCTGAGGATTTGGAGACATCATGGAAATTCAATGCAGAAAGGGTGGTTGGTCTTCCCAAAACCCCTAACCCAGAGGAGCCATTGTTTCTGGAAGCTTTCAGGTTATGCCCATCTACTTTTTGAGTATCTACCCTGCAGGACCCCCTTACTGACCTTGTGTCACAGGGCATGGAAGGACCTAGACTCAGTAGTGGAACCAATAAGATTCTTGGTGCCCTTTCTGACTTCTTCCATTGAACTAAGGGTGTTCCCGTCGATGCCATGGTGGTTGCTGCTGCTACCAAGAAGGAGCTGGCCAAGCAGAGCTCCACTGTCCATTCTCCTAACAGGGAGTCTAAGGCTTTGGACAGGTTTGGGAAATGGGTTTATGCTTTAGCAACCTTTGTGAGCACTGAATTGTTTGGCACACATAACCAGGCTACATAAGGCACTCTCTAGTTCTATCCCACGGGCCATGTCTACTGAGGAACAGAAGACCTTTTCCTCCAGAGTGCCCACTCTTCAGTCTATTTCTAAAAGATCGATGAGGTTAATTTCTCATGCTGCAGAAGGTGCCGCCTGGTCAGCCAGATCAGGCATTGCTGCCAGATGCCATGCCTGGATGCAGCTATGTGATTTCTCGGAACTCTACAAGGCGTCCTTCACCAAAGCTCCTTTCGACAGTTTGACTCTCTTTTGTCCAACAGAGAGAGACTCTCCCACATTTTCAATTTTATTTTATTTGTTATACAGAGGAGATTATCAACTTCATATGTTGGACATACATATACAGCTTTGTTTCCATTTGGATAGAACCAAAATGCATATGAAATCTGATCAACTTTTTGTTTCTTTTTCTAAAGTCCAAGTTGGGTAAACCAGTTTCCAAGGTTACCCTGGCTCCTTAGATTACTAGTTGCATTAAACTTGATTATTCCACAAAGGGCATCCCCATCTGTGCCGCAGTAACACCCATTCTGCTAGGTCTGTTTCCACTTCTTAAACCTTTTGGTCGAATCTTCCCGTTGATGAAATTTTTCAGATACTATTTGGTCAAACCATCATACCTTCATATCACATTACAAACTAGACCTTAATTCCAGGAACAGAGCCTCCTTTGGTTTTGCTGTGCTCTGGAATGTCCATTGAGGGCCACCCAAGTTTTTTTTTGTATCTGGGGACTCTGTTTCACAGGTTGAAGAGCAAATGATGGCAACATCAGATAAAGAAGTTATGTACTCACCATAAAGTTCCATCTTTGTTGCCTCTCATTTGTTCTTCAACCTTCCCTCCCTCCACCCCCTGCCTGTGGAAGGACCTAATGGAATTATTTGAACAAATACTTCATTACTGTTTGAGCTCCTGAAGTATTCTTTTCTGATTTACCCTGTTGTTCATAGGTAGGTACTAGGCTATCGGCCCAAGGGCCTAAGTAAGCCTAGCCAACAAGGTTCCCTGGCTTACACCACCCAAGAAAGTTATTTTCCTGTGCTCCTGTTGAGCAGAGCCACAGAAGTGATCCCCAGGGTGTATTTCCTATTTCCCATCCACTTATCAAGATTTTTCTTGAAGAGTGCTAATGAGGAATTTTGTTTGTCATAGATGGCGGTACTTGTTCCAGAGTATGGGAAGTCTCTTGGATAGGAATCTATCCCTCCAGCATGTCCTGTTTATTGTGGTGACAAGGTTTAGGTCCCTAGAGCGTGTAGCTCAGAGGGATTGGGATTTCTTTAGATGTAGCATGTCCAACAGCTCTGGGTTTGACATAGCTTTATATGTTAGGCAGAGATCACCTCGGAGTAGGCGATATGCTACGGAGTAAACCTGGAGTTTTTTGAGACTGTCAGTGTAGGGCATCTGTTTGAGGCCAGTAATGCTCTGTGAGGTACCTTTGTGGCCTTTCCAGCTGCTGCAGATGTCTTGTGAGATACATTCCAAAAAGGGGCATTGTACTCTGTAATGGATCTAATGAGTATCGAGTAGAGGGGGAACAATGACCTCTTCCGAGATGAGAACCCTTTTGTGATGAGGTGTGCCATGTAGAAGGATTTCCTGACTATTGTGGCAATGTAATTATCAAAGAAGAGACTACTGTCCACCTGGGTCCCCAGGTCTCTTATCACACATTCGGCGTTAAGTAGACTGCCATCTATGTAGTAGTTCATGAGTACAGAGTTTTTACCAAAGGGGATAACAATGCACGTTTTGGCATTGAGCTTGAGGCCATGGCTCTGACGCCAGGCATCTGTCTCAGTGAGGCCCTTCTGTAGGATGTCCACATCATTTGGGGACTCAACTATGGCTCCTAGTTTGCAATCGTCTGCAAACTTCATTAGCCAAAGGCCTTCTGTATTAGCCTGTACTTCAGAGAAGTAAACAGGAGAGGCCCCAGGACTGAACCTTGTGGTACTCCACTTGTCACTGGTTTGAAGTCAGATTTGGAGGCTGCAACTTTTACAGTGTGGGTTCTATCAGTGACCCAATTGGCAACCCATCTTGTGATGTAGGGATTTATACCTAGTTTAGTGAGTTTAGTTATAATTCCAGAATGGGGGATGGTGTTGAAAACCTCGGCGAGGTCAAGATGGGCTGCGGGAACCACCTTACCCTCATCTACAGCTTTGGTGACTGCCTCAAAGAAGTTGATCATGTTCAGGAGGCATAATCTGCCTTTCACAAACCCGAACTGGGTGGTATCCAGAGTCTGGGGGTTACCAGTGTCTTTGTTCGAGTTCCATGGTGATACGGTCCATGGCCTTGCAGACCAGGCTCATCAGTCTAATAGGGCGATAGTTCCCGGGATCAGTGGTGGCTCCCCCTTTGTGGAGTGGGGTAACTGTTGCTGTGCACCATTCAGTGGGCACAAAGCCTGATTGAACATGATGCTTAGGTGGGGAGCAAGTTTGATATGAAGTTTGTGTAAAATGCAGCCTGGCATGTTGTCCGGTCCCATGGATGCAGTGTTTTTGGCTTTAGGGAGTGCAGCTTTTACCTGCTTAGTTGTGTTTACAGGGACTCTGCATTCTTCCTGTATAGATATAGGCCCTTTAGGGGGTGTGAGGGGGGTAAAGTTAGCACTGAATCTATCTGCCAGGATGTTGGCAATATCAGTTGGTTCTGTAATTTTCATGCCGTTGTGCTGTAACTCATAGCAGATATGGGTGTTGCCATTGAGATTCTTGACATAGCTATAGAATGCTTTGTGGTTGTCCCTAGAATCAGTGGCGATTTTGTTTTCGTAGCTAACTTTGGAGGATCTTCTAAGGGATCTGAGCTTCTGGTAAAAATCACCTTCTTTGGGTGATTTTTACCTGCTTGTATGAATATATGATGTATTATGGTGTAGCAAACCTGATCTGAGGGATTTGGAAGAGAAGGGCATTATGGATAGGGGAGGAGCTCAGATGTTGGAGCCTGGAGCTTTGGTATGCAGCCGAGTCGGATCTGATGCTCATATTGAAAACCCACAGGTGGAAGAGTAAATGAGAGGCAACAACACATATGGAATGTTATGGTGAGTACATCATTTTTTCCCCTTTTCGCTTCCTGTTCAAAAGCAATCTGTCACCACTGACACCTTAGATTTTGCTTAGGAAGCAGTTTTAGGAGGGATAAAAGTGCAAGGTGTGTGGGACACTAAGGACAGATGGAAGCACATATAAATATAAAGATGTGCTTGTCCTGATCTAGGCACTCAACTCTGTGAATCATCTTAAGTTGTTACAGACAATACCACAGTCATGTGGTACATCATCAGGAAAGGGAGAACCAGGTTGTACTCCCTTTGCAGACTAGCCATGTTCACTTGGGATATAGCTTCACAGCACAATATTATTTTACAGGCATCCTACATTCCATCAGTGCAAAATCGTGTGGCAAACAAGCTGAGCAGAACAAGGGCAGACCTTCATAAATGGGAGCATGATCAGTGGTCTTCCAAGATTTGATTGAACTGTGGTGAGTTCAAGTAGACCTATCTGCCTCGTCTCTGAATAATCAGCGGGTGATGTTCTTCTCCTAGACTCCATGCAGGAAGGCATGTAAGACAGATGCCTTTTCTTTTCCCTGAACAGGAATGGTCTTGTATGCTTTTCTGACCTTCCCATTGATGTGCAGGGTGTTTCTGAAGAATCAGAAGGAATCCTCCAAGATCATTGTTGTGACTCCATTATGGAACAGGTGAACATTGAATCTGAAGTTGTTTTCATTTGATCTTCAACCTGCGGGAATATGGATCCAGTACAGATCCAACTTGGCCATATTTTCCAGCATCGGATCCGAGCCCCAAGCTCCTCCCCTACCCATAATGCCAGTCTCCCTCCTCCCCTCAGATCTTGTTTGCCACGTGTCTAGCTAGCATCGTGGTCCATTGCTCCAGGTTTCTGGTAAGTGAATTAATAACATTTCTGTGTTATCTGCTTTGTAGGCTCTTTTAGACCCTTTTTATTTCTAATTTCACCCCTACTCACTTGCGCTCAGGTGTCAGTCCTCTAAACCTTCCAAAAAAAAAGTCCTGTCTCCTTTCCCTTTCTTTCCTTCCTTCTCTTAATTTACGTGTATGTGCGCGCATGTTTGTGTTGTGCACGCGTGTTTGTGTTGTGCACGCGTGTTTGTGTTGTGCGCGCGTGTGTTGTGCGCGCGTTTCTGTGTGGCACGCGCGCGTTACATCCGACACCATGGCAGAGACCCCCAATCCAGGGTTTCGGAAATGCACAGTGTGTGGACCATAAGCTTCTCCCTTCAGATGGCCACACTCTGTGTGGTTTGTCTAGGGGTCCCCAACCTAGAACACCTCCTGTCCAATCTGCATGTGATTCAACCCCCGCTTATTGATGGACATGAGGAACAAATTGATCCTGAAGGGCCTCCTTCCTCGGGACCCTCTGCTTCCACTTCTTCCGCCACCCCAGCCTCTGGGACTCTACCTCTTGCCACGAGGACTGGTGACTGGGAGAACCAGAAAGAAAAAGACTAGGATAGGCCCAGGAAGCCGTTCTCCAACCTCAGTTCCTCTGCCAAGCCTCTGGCTAAGTCTCGCCCGGCTCCCAGCCCGGGCTCACCTCGGCTGCGGTCACCCCGATTTCCCCCAGAGCTGTTCCCCTCTATCAGTCTCTCCCCGATGCCTTTCCAGGCCCATATCTGTGGCTTCCTCTGTATGGTCCACGTGCAGCATTTGTGAAGCCGAGGTGGCAGGATGATGTGGAAATTCATCCAGACCCAGATCAGCGTCTTACCTGCTTCCTCCCCCTCCAGGGCTGTGAGCATGCAGTCCACCTTTATTCCCATTGCTCCTTCTCTGATCCAACCTCCGGCTTCGGAGTACTTGGGTCTGAGGCCTCTTGGCATCGAGGGGTCGGCACTGATGGTGCCAGGTACCTCGACTCCGACCATTGCCCTGAGAGCTTTGGCTCTGACTAGTTCAGAGCCGTCGGGCTCTCTGATCTGTATCCTCTATGTCTGGTCCAAGGGGGTGGCGTCAGCTTCAAGATTTTCCAAGTCAGCCCTTCCACTCGAAGTCTCAGCGCCTGGAGGCTCAGATCTGACTCCCCCTGTCGACTCAGAAGGTTATGGGTCCGGCCTTGGTCCCAGCTTCTGCGATTCAGTCTCCCTCTACTTTTGATGAGGTGGAGACTGTTCTCTCTGTTCCCTTGAGACCCTTGATGCTATTGTCCTCTGACTCTGTCCTGGCTCACTCTTTCTGGACCGGATTCCACCATCCTGCCACCTCAGGGACAGCCTGTTACCTCTCTGCCCCAGGGAGTTCCTCCACGAGGACTGCCAGAAGTGAGTCCTCCTCAGAGCCCCCCCCGGAGAAGCTCCCTCGGAAACATACATGTAAAAGGAGGGCACTTGGACCCCCCACCGGATTCCCTCCCAGGAGAGACCAACTTAGAGGAAGGCAAGGGTCCCCCCCCCCAGTCACCCCCAAATGATGTCTCCTTTGGAGATATCATGGAAATCCTACGCCATTGTGGGTAGTGGTCTGTCTAAAAACCCAACCCAGGTGATTTGGTGTTCCTGGAAGCATTTGACCCAGGGCCCTCTACATCCTAGGTGTCCCTACCCATGGATCCACTTGTGGATTTAATTACATCTCGTGCATGGGAGGAACCCAACTCTGTGAAGCCCATCCCCAAGTGACTGGATAAGATTCTAAGTGCGCCTACTTACAAGCAGCATTAATCTAAAGGGTCCTCAGTTGATGCAATGGTGGTTGCGGTGGCCACCAAGAAGGAGCTCGCTCAGGAGAGCTCTCTTGTTCATCCTCTGGACCGAAAGTCTCAGACCATGAACTGTTTCAGGAAGCAGGTCTATGCTTTAGCCATGTTTGCTATACATGCACTGAACCATATGGCACGTGATCAGACTTTAGCGGGACCTAGTCAAAGAGGTTTCTGAGTCTGCCCCAGGGTCCATGTCGGCAGAAAAGAACGTATTCTCCTCCTGTATGGCCACCCTCACTTCCATTTCTAACACCTCTATGAGGCTCCTCTCACATGCTACCGAAGGTGCCTGTAGGGCAACCGGCACAAGAGTTGCCATCAGGCATCATGCCTGGCTCTGGCTTTGTGCATTTTCAGAGCCCTTCAAGGCATCTTTTACAAACACCCATTATGATGGTTCCACCCTCTTTGGAAAAACAGTACAAGACATTAGTCCAGAGTGAGAAAGACGGGAAGACCTTGTCTGCCATCGGGATCTGCTTCTCAACTCCACAACGATCCTTTTCCAGGAATCTGTGTGGGGTGAAGAAGATGTTCTTCGTGTTTCACTGTTGCAGTCGTCACATTTGGGTTATCTGCTTGCAGTAGCCCTCAGTCGGTCTGATTATCAAAGTCTTGTGTCTTGCGTCTGTTGCTGTCTCACCTTCCGTGACGTCCGGTAGTCAGAGTTATAAAGCATGCAGCCGACGCCATTACATCAGTCTTTCTTGCCATGCAGTGCCCGAAGCAGAAGCAGTTTGCAAGTGCCGGTTGGCCGACTCCTGAAATTTTCATTTTCGAGTTTCAGTACCGAAGTCTTCAAATAAAGCTAAGTACCCTGTTGGGGAAACTTTTTCTTGCTCTAAACCGATGTCAGTAAAAGTCAGTAATTGTATTTCTTGTGGAAAGCAAATACCTCAGATTTTCATTCATAGTGTATTCCTTGCCTGGGCCCTAACCATGACATACCTCGCTGTCGGTTTTGTGTCTTATTTAAACAACTAACTATTCATCGGTATATTTACACTTCTAAATATTTTGGTACTCTGTTCAATTATCCAGATATGTCTTCGGTTATCTACCCGACTACCGACAGAGAAAGGCCGCCTAGATCCTAAGCTGCCAACGACCCTTCTCCTAAGCTAGTCACCAGTTTGCCGGTACTCATTGAGGCATTTTCGCAGCCCCTGATACCCGCAACTTCAGATTCGCAGGCCTCTACTGAGATCCATTCAGAGTTCAGTATGCTGCGAGATGCTTCAACTGTGGAACCTGCAGATGTCTCTACCTTGGATGGGTCCGGAGCCACTGTGCAGGCACCGGCTTCTGAGGGTGTATTCAGGCCTACTGACTTGCATACTAAACCGACACCATCTTCTTCTTCAAGGCCTAAAACTCGAACCATGCCTAGAAAACGAACACCCAGACCACATGGTCAGGCCTCTATGCCTAAAAAAAAAAAAAAAAAAAAAAAAAACATGAGAATGGCTGAAGACCTTATTAATTTAATCAGGGGAAGCCAACTTTCCCCCTCTAAGAGACCTAGGACTAAATTTGCTTTTGATACTTTTGATCAGGATTCTGAAATTTCTGTTTTCTCTGATGACCAGGATTTACCCTTATCTACCTATGAGGTTTCTTATGCAGAGGACTCTATTCCCTCTGCTTCCCCTCCAGAGGATTTTTCTTTTGGTGAAACCTTGCATACGCTTAGGGAGCATTTTCGCTCGAAAAGCCAGGATTACTCTGAGTCTAAAGAGACTTGGGGATTTCTTACTCCTGCCCTAACACAGGCCTTTAGCTATCCCTCCTGTACTAGACATTGTTGCTGCCTTTTCGGAATCTAGCTTGGCCCGACTCTCTACCTCCTGCTCCCAGAAAACCTGATAGATATTACAGGTTTCCTGACTCACAAGTTCCTTTTTAAAAATCCTACTGTAGATCCTGAGACCATTTAACAGGGACCCAAGGGCATTAAGGCTACTACTGCCAAAAACCCTACCCCCTCTGATAGAGATTCCAAGGTGCTGGATAGATTAGGTAAGAAGGTATACACTTCTGCAACCTTGGCCATTAGGGCCTTAAACTGCCAGTTTCATATGTTAAAGTTTCAGCAGCATATTATTGGATTGCTTAAACAGCAAATGATGTTGATTCCTGACTGTGCTGAAAATGAGGATTTACAGGATTTAATGCATTCTGCTGAACAAGTTGGAAAACGTACTTTGCAGTGTGGTTTTGATTCACTAGAGGCATCTTGCAGGGCTGCTGTCACTGGATCTGTACTTAGAAGGCATGCTTGGCTTAAGGAGCAATCCTTGCCAGATCATGTTAAAACTAGATTGCTGGATGCTCCCTTAAATCAGGACCACCTGTTTGGTAACAGAGCAGAAGAAGTTCTTAAAAAGATGGAGGAAAAAGCTAAATCTATGCAAACTGTTAAAGATTTCCTGTAATTACAGCCTGCAACATTTAGTATGCATTGGCCCTCTAAGAATTGGTCCTTTCCTGCCTCTTCCAGGCCTTCTCAGTCCAAACCCAGAACCAGCAGAGCACCCATGCTTCAGTCCCAGGGTACGCACAGGACTAAGCAGTGGGGGGCTCCCACATCTAAATCAGGGAGTAGTAAGACTCCCCCCTATGGTAAGCTGTCTCAATGACTTAACTTTAACACTTCCAAGCACTTCTCAACTGACTGCTCCTTTAGGGGGAAAGATTGCTCTGCAGGAAAAAACTGGGAACTCATTACCCAGGGCAAATGGGTTTTAAATATAGCTTCCCAAGGATACAGATTTCACTTCCACACATTACCATCCTAAACGGTTGGCCACATCTACCCCCAGATCAGTGGGCAGAGGCTCAAAAGCAAGTACTCTCTCTTAAGCATAAGGGCTATTCAAGCTGTACCAGAAGAGGAAAAGGGACAAGGTTTCTACTCAAGACTTTTCCTGCTACCCAGAAAAGACAACTTATGGCATCCTATCCTGGACCTTTCTATCCTAAACACCTTTTTGGTGATCTCAAAATTCAAGATGCTAACTCTTCACCAGTTGCTTCCTATGCTAGGCAAGGATGCCTGGTTGACAACACTGGATTTAAAGGAAGCCTACCTGCACATCCCAATCAGGGAATCTTGCAGAAGATACCTACGCTTCAAAGCAGGCTACTTGCACCGTCAGTTCTCTGCACTGCCCTTTGGCTTATCTACTGCGCCCAGGGTATTCACAAAGTGCTTAGCTCCAGTCACTGCATTTTGCAGGCAAAGAAATATTGAAATATACCCATATCTGGGCTATTGTTTAATTCAGGCAGAAAGCCAGGGCATACTTTTAAATCATCTGGCATTTGTACAAAAGGTGCTAACTTGTCTGGGGTACACCGTAAACGAAAATAAATCACATCTTGTACCCTGTCAACAAATTATATTCCTGGGAGCAAACTTAAACACAACTTCCCAGATGGCTTTCCTCATGCCAGAGAAACAAATTAATTTGACAACTCCAAACTAATGGCTACAAAAACCCTGGTACCTGCAAGGCAAATACTGCAAGCCTTGGGGTTCATGGCCTCCTGCATTCTGCTAATTCCATATGCAAGACTGCATATGAGGAAACTACAGTGGTATCTAAAAAGCCTATGGTGTCAACATTCTCGGGATCTAGAAGCAATGATTCCCATCATACCTTGCCTACAGTTAGAGTTCCTTTGGTGGGCAGAGGCATGCCACCAAATCAAGGGACTACCATTCACTCTACCCCCTGCCGCCTAAACCCTAACACCAGATGCATCAGACTATGCATGGGGGAGGGCTCACCTGGCAGGGAAGTGCATTCAGGGCAAATGGAACCCAAGTCAAATGCAGCTGCATATCAATCAAAAAGAAATGTTAACTGTACAGAATGCTCTGACTGCCTTCAAGGTCCACATTCTTCCAGGACAATTAATGGTAAAGACGGACAACACCACTGTTATGTGGTACATAAACAAACAGGGGGGTACCCATTCATAACCTCCTCTGCAGACTAGCCATGGCTCTGTGGAACACAGCCTTGCGTTACCAAGTGCATCTACAAACTCACTTCCTGCCAGGAAAACTAAATACACTGGCAGATGAACTAAGCAGAAATCTCATGGACTCACACGAGTGGAAACTGGAATCAAATACTTTCAGCATGTTGATAAACAAATGGGAGAGCCCAGATATAGACCTGTTGCCTCCCCCCAGAACTACCAATTGAACAAATTCTGCACAAGGACCCCCCCCAACAAGCTTGGAAAGTGGATGCCCTGTCCTTCATCTGGAAAAATCTGATCAAACAGGACAAACCAAGGACAATTCTGATTGCACCAGACTGGCCACGCCAACACTGGTACCCCCTCTTGCGCAGTGTGCCACTGCTGACTCCATGGCACCTGCCTCAGACCTTGTCACAGCAGGAGGGCCAGATTCTGTATCCCCAGCTTCAAACCCTGAACCTGGCAGCCTGGCTAATTACCTAATCTCTCCATTACCATCCCTCAGTAAACAAGTGTTGGATGTCATTTTAGAGGCAAGGAGGCCTAATACTAGAAAATCTTATGCTGAAAAATGGAAAATATTCTGTGCCTGGAGCCAAACTCAAAGGATGGGCACAGCAGCGCCCAGTTTACCTCAGATTCTTCAATACTTGACTGAGATGCTTCACAAGGGCCTTTCTTTTTCCTCCATCAGAATTCATGCCTCAGCCATTTCAGCTCATTATAACACAGAACCACCCCTCTTCTCTCATCCACTGCTCAAGCAGTTCCTCAGAGGGGCCAAAAACATAAGACCATGCAGGAGAGCCACTACTCCAGCCTGGGACCTTAACTTTGTATTGGAAAAACTCACTCAACCTCCTTTTGAGCCAGCTGCAAGTGCAGAGTTAAAATTCCTTTCTTGAAAACAGCCTTCCTTTTTAGCAATCACTTCAGCAAGAAGGGTATCTGAATTACAGGCCCTTAGGCCAGTGGAGCCTTTCATCATCTTTCATGCGGACAGGGTGTCTCTCAGGACCAATCCCTCCTTCATGCACAAGGTAGTATCCAGTGTGGCTCTCAATCAGTTCATTCATTTGCCAACCTTCTTTTCTAATCCACAGAACAAAGGGGAACAGATACTGCACTCCTTAGATGTGCACAGGCAACTTAGATTTTACTTGGACAGGACTAAACCTCAAAAGGAAATCTGAACAACTGTTGGTGGCATTTGCTGCAGGGGCAGAGGGGAAGGCCATTTCAAAGCAAACCATTTCTAAATGGATAGGCCATTGCATTAGTTTCTGCTATAAGCACCATGGAAAACACTCAACCAGGGCTGCATCTACCTCTACAGCCTTTCTCAGAGGTGTCCCTACCAGGGACATCCTAGAAGCTGCTACATGGAGTTCTGTATATATTTTCGCCAAACATTACCATTTGCCAATTTTCTCTGAATCCAGAGCTGGCTTTGCCACTGCAGTCTTGCAGGGCCTTATAGCTGGTCCTAATGCTATCTAAATTCCTCCTACCATCCTTAGCTTTGGGAATCTACCCAAATGTGAGGACTGCAACAGTGAAACACAAAGAACATAGTACAGTTGTGTACACTTACCATAAATGTAGATGTTCGCATGTATTCACTGTTGCAGTGCTGGTTACTCTCCCTCCAGCCCCCTGATTTATTTTGGCTATACCACTATTCTCCTTTACTGTGCTTAAAAGCTTTTTGGTGTATTTGCTTTTTTGTTGGAGGTATAACCTTGCATATATATATATATATATATATATATATATATATATATATAATTGCTTCCCAATATATATATATATATATATATATATATATATATATATATATATTAATTGCTTCCCATTAGGGGGGCACCTGACATCTACTGCAAGCAGATAACTCAGATGTGAAGACTGCAACAGTGAATACACTCAAACATCTACATTTATGGTAAGTGTACACAACTGTGCTATGTGGTTTCCAGAAGTCTCAGGGCTATTCCCAAGATGCTCAGGACTCGCCCTCCCCTCCCCCAGAGGCAGCGGTGAATATGACAGACGCCGTCCTGGCAGCAGAGGGGGGGTCCAAAGAATCGGTGGTCTCTAGATTCTTTCCTGGACCGACCCATGCAGCAGCCCTGAAGGGTTGCCTGACTGCTCATCTCTGGAGGCAGTCGGGGGACATCTTTCGCTGCACCCAACAGCCTGGGAGTCCGTCACAGACGATAGTTGGGTGTTTCAAATCATATCCTAAGGATACTCGATTCCCTTCATTCAAATGCCAATTCTGCTCAAACACCTCCTGGGCATTCCACCCACGTAATGGGAGGAAGTAGCACTGGAAATCTCAAAGCTGCTTGAAAAACAAGTCATCCAACCCATCCCCCCCCCCCCAGATCAGTCCGGATCAGGCATCTCTTCCAGGCTCTTTTTAGTGCCAAAGATGACTGAGGAATTAAGACCCATTCTGGATCTGTCAACCCTAAACCTGTCAGTTGCCAAGACAAAATTCCGGATGGTCACTGTCCAATCCATTCTGCCCTTCCTGCAGAAAAATGACTGCTCATTGGACCTTCAGGATGCATACTACCACATCAAAATGAACAGGCGCTCTGAGGTTCCTCTGCTTCCAGCTGGGGGCCAATCATTATCAGTTCAGAGTGCTACCCTTTGGTCTCACCACCACCTCCAGGGTGCTCAGCAAAGTAGTAGCAGTGGTAGCTGCTCACCTGCGGCTGCAGGGATTCCAGGTCTTTCCTTACCTGGACGATTGCCTCCTTTCCACTCCCTCTAGGTATCACAACTGTCTAGTCAGGGATCTCCTCCTCCAGACTGCCCACCACCTGGACATAACTATAAATCTCAAGTCCCTGTTAGATCCTGTCCAAATTCTAGATTTAATTGGGGCATGGTTAGACTCCACTCTTAGCAAGGTTTTCCCAACTCTGGACAGACTGCAATCTGTGATGTGTTGTACATTGTCCAGACAGAGTATCCACCTGTAGAGTCAGTACTTCAGGCACTGGGGTCCATGGCAGCCACGATCACCCTCATTTCCACAGCTCATCTGCATATGAGTGTTCTCCAGTAGACCCTAGTGGTCCTTAGTAGATCTGCCTTTGTCATCCAGTTCGTTTGTCCATGGGAGTCGCTTCTCTGTTGGCTTCAATCCCCAGTCCTTCTCCTAGATCGCCCGTTTATCCTCCCTGCCCCTGTCACCACATTGACCATATATGCCTCCCTACTGGTGTGGGGGGGCATTGCATGTGAAGGACAGTCCAAGGCATGTGGTCTGCCCTGGAGACCCATCTGCATATCACCATCCTGGAGATGAGGGCAGTGCTCTTGGCGTTGCAAACTCTTCATGCCCATCTTCTTCAAGGGATGATTGCCATCCAGACAGACATGTCTGTAGTCTGCTACGTCAACAAATAGGAGGGAGCCAGGTCCTATCCCCTTTGTCGTGAAGCCATGAGATTGTAGTAATGAGCCATCTCCATAGGCCATTTTCTGGTGGCAATGCACATTCCGGGGAGGTCCAACATTCTGGCAGACAGGGTTAACAGGCCTATTCTGATGCCTTACTAGTGGTCTCTGAATCCTTCAGTAGCAGAACAGATCTTTCTAAAGTGGAGTCGGCCTTGCTGCAGTCTCTTTGCCTTTCCTTCCAACGTGAAGTGCAGTAAGGTTTTTGCTCTGAACCCCCCTACGGGGAACCCCCCCCCCCAGAAATGCTCTAGTTCTTGTTTGGCCCTCCAGTCTTCTGTATGCTTATCCCCCACTCCCTCTCATTCCAAAATTCATAAGAAAGCTTGACGGCTGGGGAGCTTTGTGATCCTCATTACCCCCTTCTGTCCTCGCCAGGTTTGGTTCCCCTCTCTGTGGTCTCATGCATTGTGTCCTTCTTGGACATTAGATCCGGTTCCGGATGTGATCTTGCATCCCTCAGGGATCCCACACTCAGATCTAGTCAGTCTGAAGCTTACTGCTTGACTCTTCCAGTTCCAGTGATAGCTAGGACTCCCAGGCTTTCTCCCATTAAGAAGATTTTAGTAGCGGCTCACAAATTTTCCACTAGGAAAGTCTATTCTAACAAGTGGAAATATTTTTCGATATGGGCGTCTCAGCATGATTTGGACCCATTCACTGCTCCAGTCCCTGCCATTCTGGCAGATATTTTTCATCAGGGTGCGAGTTTTTCTACGTTTAAGGTCCAGCTGGCAGCTATCTCCAGTTTTCATATAGGAGACAATTCGGCTTCCCTAGCCTCCTCCAAGCTTTGTAAAGCCTTTTTGAAAAGTATTTTTTTACTTAGCCCTCCAGTCCAGGACCCTATGCTCCCTTGAGATCTTATTTTAGTCTTACAGTTCTTGGTGTCTTCCCCTACAGTGGATTTACAGTTCCTGTCTTGGAAGACAGCTTTTTTGGTTGCTATTACCTCAGCAAAGAGTGTTGGAGATTCAGGCCTTGTCTGTCAAGTCCCCCTTGTATGTTTTTTTCAGAAACAGAGTTTCGTTAAGGACTAACCCTTAATTTCTTCCGAAAGTGGCTTCAAAATCTAACATTAACCAGCTCATCAATCTCCCTGTTTTCTTTCCGAACTTCCAGAATAAGGAGAGTATAAATTGCATTTGCTTGATGTTCAAAGGCAACTACACTTCTGTTTGCATAGAACAAAGTCCTTTCGCAAGTCTGATCAGCTGTTTGTTTCCTCTTCTAAGCCTTTCTTAGATAAACCTGTTTCTAAAGTGTCGTTTGCTTGTTGGATCTCTCAGTGCATAGTTTTAGCCTATAAAGCCAAAGGATTATCTCCGCCAGGTCATGTCAAGGCACATTCTACCAGGTCTGTGGGTACTTCAGTGGCCTTCTGGTCTAAGGTTTCCTTAAATGACATTTGCTCTGCAGCTACTTGGGCATCTTTGTACATGTTTATTTCGCACTATAAGTTGGATCTCATGTCCAAAGGCAAGGGCATCCTTTGGCTCCGCCGTGCTCTGGAACATCCTTCCATGAGGACCTCCCAGGGATTTTTGGTAGCTGGGGACTCTGTCCCACAGGTTGAAGATCAAATAAAAACAAGCACTTCAGATAAAAATGTTATGTACTCACTATAACTTTCCATCTGAGTTGTTGCTTTTCATTTGTCTTCAACTGTCTCCTCCCTCCTTCCCCATGCCTTATGCAGGCTGTGTGGTAGACCGGATGGAAGAGACATGGCCCTTACGTTGACAAGCCTTGGTCTTTCCTATAGTGCTTTCAGGGTTCTACTGCCAAAGTGTTAGGCTCTTGGTTTGGTCGGGGTGCTACTGTTGGCAGCAAACTCGATCTGAGGGCAGGGAAGAAGACAGGGGCATTATGGGTAGGGTGGAGCTTGGCTCCAATGCTGGAAAATGTGGTTGTCAGATCCGTACCAGATCTGTATTCCCACAGGTGGAAGACAAATGAAAAGCTACAACTCAGATGCAACGTTATGGTGAGTGCATAACTTTTTTTATCCCCTCTTTTGAAGATGGCCAGGGAAAATTATCACAAACTTCCTCACAGACTGGATCTACTCACACCTGATCTATGGTGGTTGATGCACCCCATCCTCAGTCAACTTCAGGTGACTGCCTGGATGATAGGGTCTTGATTCCCTTTAGGCACCTGTTTACTGATGCACACGTGTACTAATGGAGACAGGAAAGCCTGCTATTGGAAAACATTTTCCATTTGTTAATATATGATGTTCTTGGTGCCAGTAGCATAACCATCACCCATTCACCATCACCCATTCATGGCTAATTCTCTGTTTTTATAGCATTTGTGAGTTACTATCCTATGGGCTTTTTTACTCCTCCATCGTGGTTCATTTATCGGCTATTTCACTACGTCTGCCCATGGATCTCCCTCTTTCAGTACATTCTCATATTAAAATATTTTTGAAACGGGTTTGTATAAGAGGCCTCTTAAAAAAAACTGCTGGCCCATTCTTGGGATGCTCATTTTGTGTTAGAGAAGCTAACACTTACCCCATTTGCTAGAACCTCTTCCCATTAAATACAGTGATGATAGACTTCAGAATGGACTCACTAGTCCAGTTTAAAGAATGTTAACCGGTGTTCAGTTCTCTTGTATCTGCTGTTAATAAATCATTCTTCTGATGTATTTTCTTTAGGGCAGAAATAAAATTTCCCACTGCCTCTTGAATGACTTGGACTGAACTAAGAAAGGTTATCGATAGCTTATTAAATAAGTGTAAGTGGTGGGTGCTGATGATGGGGAAGGGGAGTATGCTTATGTAGTCAGTGTATTAAGACACACACGATACATCATCTCAAGAACACAATACCAAATTGTAATCGTTGAAAGGAATAAATCCAACCATAGTATCCATTAGGAGGGGTTTTCTCCTGGATCCAGTGTGTGAAACTAAATCACTTATATTTTTGGAACTAGGCTAGATTGTGTGGAACAGTAATTAAAAGAGCTTAATAAGGAAGGGTAGTTAAAAGAAGGATGCATCTGTTTGGAAAGAAAAATGCAGTGATGTCCCATTTTGAAAAAAGGGAAATGGAGTTGGCACATTTTGTTGAAGGTGGTCTAAAGGTGAGCAGAGTTGTCAGAACCAAACAATGACTGCTCCAAATTATGTTGTAGAATAAGGTTATTATATTCGGTTTTAAGTTATTTAAGCATGGAACTGCATTAGATTGCTGTCATAGGAGAAAGGCAGGGGGGGGGGGTCGACAAATTCTCAAATATTTAAGGGTATGTATGTGGGTAACCAGACTATCAGCAGTGTTTGAGAGGGAGAAGAGTATAGGTTGAAGTCTCCAAGGAAATTCCAGAGGTCATCTTAGAGAATTTTCACAAATGGGCAAAGATAGTTTGAAGTGAGGTTCAGAAGGAGAGTGAGAAAAAATGTTAATAGGCTGACATAATTAGCACTGGTGTTCAGTAGGAGGAGTTGGACAGTTTTGTTTGAGAGGCAGTTTTCAACCAAGACTGAGGGTCAGAACCAAATCTAATAGGCATGAATTGCTTAAGTAGTAGGACATCGTGTCAAATCTACAGATCTGAAGTAGGATATTCATTTGTCTGGCACTGGATGGGGTTCGGATCCCCATATCCGGATCCGGTCCAGTATTGGATTTAAGCTCTGGCCCTCCCCTCCTCCTCCCTCCCCCAAGGCTTCCACCCTCATGACCCCTCATCTCGCTTGGTCATGGCTTGGTGACTGGATGTGGGTACATTGCCCCAGCTAAGTGGATTTTATTACTTGTTAAAAAATCAAATCATTTTGGTTCTTTGAGTGGATTCTAAATGAAAGTTT
This sequence comes from Protopterus annectens, assembly GCF_019279795.1. NCBI lineage: Eukaryota > Metazoa > Chordata > Ceratodontiformes > Protopteridae > Protopterus > Protopterus annectens. The sequence continues at coordinate 1,775,423,736 of NC_056726.1, read as the reverse complement.
AGGTTTCCCTTTCCAAAAGTAATTTGAGTTTAATTTTGAGCTATATTTTAATTCCTCCCTCGCTGTTCCGAGAGTGTGTGTAGTAAGTGTAGTCTGTGTTGTTTGTTTTTACTTTGTTTTTGTTTTTTTTTACTTTTAGGAGTTCATGGTATGGCAGCCTTAAATCTATTTTTTTTCTAAGCCTCGAGGGCCATACTCTCCACCGCTGAGCTCTCACCCGGTGTTAAGCCCTTCTCAAAGCTGAACACTACATCTGGGTTCACATCTCATTTGTGCAGGGTTCAAACTCAGGAGGGAGCCGGAGGTCCAAGAGCTGGTCTTGGGTCTTTACCGCCAGACTCCGCTCGCCCCCGCTCGGCTTCTCGGGACTACTGTGGCAGTTGTTCTGTGGCTACCTCCTGCTCCTGGGACTCAACCTCCGCTTCTGGAGAGGAGAGGGATGCTACTAGGTTGACCTGGGAGAGAAGCACCCGGAGCGCTGGCCGAGACCTCTGCCACGCCCCCCGCCAGCCAAGCTGGGCTTCTCCTCCGCTTCTCCCGGCTCCGTTGTCGGGCTCCGCCCCTCCCCCTGTGTGGTTTTCACCGGAGGAGGAGGGAGGAGGAGAGGAGCCAATCGAGAGGCTATCGAGGAGGCACCCACTCCTCGGTAGCCCTCCTTACGAGATCTACCCCCTTATTTCTGATGGACCCCTGATCTGGACGGATGATGAGAAGACAGGCTCCAGATGCAGATGGAGTGCTCTTGCCTCTTGCCTCCGGGAGCCTAACACCCTTTTTAAGCCTTTTAAGCTCTTGCTCCTTCTCCGCCATCCGGGTTCGAGCAGCGCTGAAGCCGAGCAGCCGGGAGCCGGGTGGAGGGTAGCCATAGTAATTTGTACGGACGGATCCCTGCCTCTCGCCTCGAGTGACCCGGACCCACCTGGCCCGAGCCGAGAAGCCTCGGGGGGGGATCAGTGCCTTCGGCGCCGGCTGTGTGTCGAGCTGCACTGTCCCTTCCGATCCGGTGGCTTTCCAGCTGCCCGGATCGAGGCCGGGAGCCGGGAGCCGATTGTCGGATCCTTTGGTCGAGGCGGTAGGCTTTTCGCTTTGATGAGGTGGAGAGGGGAGCTGTCTCCGACCTCCGACCCCCGCACTTGTTTCTGCCCCGCTCTTGCCTCCTCTGTACTGGGACAGCTCCACCATCCCCCCCCCCCGGGACAGCCCGCTTCAAAGCCCTGCTGTCTTAAGGAGCAATTGCTGCTTGCTAGACCTCCTCTGACAGCAGGAGGCTCGGAGCACATTAAGCAAAGGAGGCAAAATTGAGACCATTGACTCCCCCGAAGTCTCCTCACAGAAGACACGGGAGGGGCCCTCAGGGGAAGGCTCCCACGATCACTCTTCGAGGATAAGTCTCCCTGCTGACATCATGGCCGCCCGAGTCAGTGTCTCGCCCTAACGTCTGAAGCCCGTAGTCGTGTTCTTGGAGCCATCGAAACGGGCTCATCTACCTCTTGGTGTCCCTGGGCCGCACCCCTGGTGGACCTGCCTACCACTAGGTATGGAAGAACGAACACCGGGAGCCACTCCGTGCGCACCGGGATAGATCTCTTAGTCCGCCATCCCACCGACCCATTGGTACCAGGGGCCTCCGATGCCATGCCGACGCGGGCGGCCACCCGCGCGGGACTGGCTCTCAGAGTCCTCAGCAAGGAAGGCGTCCCGTCTCGATGATGGACCGCTTGGGGAAGGGACCTGCCCGCCAAGCGACCTTTCAGTAAGCGCCTGAACTATTTTGGTACTGATTATTCGGATGTTTTAGATCTAGATCAGAATACGCTGCATCCCCCCTGAGTCCATTTCCCTGGAGGAGTACAGAGTTCTTCTGCACTCCACCAGGGCTACACTCTAGCCGCTTAAGGCCATCTTTATGCTACTCTCCCATGCACGTTAGGCCTGGCTGCCAAGTGGGCGGAGAGACTGTCACTAGACGCGAGGCCTGGCTCAGCCCTTTTTTCTGAGTTCTCTTGGGCGCTGCTATGGGTAGAGCCGTTTGGTTCTGCGCTGTTTGGAGGTTTTGCTTTCTTCTGGTGATCGCTGGACTCCAGAGCGGTGCTGGGACGGGAACCAGCTGTCTGCCGCCGACTGGGCTTCTGCACCCTAGGCCCTCCTATTCTAGGAACCAAAAACCAGAGAAGAAGATGGAGTTCCGGGAAGTTTCAGGCAGTCCCAGCCTGTTCGACAAACCAGTCCTTCCGCAGCAGAGGGACAGGGAGGACTACCTTCCGTGAGAGGCTGAGGGGCTTCTGGGTCTCTACTCTGGAGGCAGTGAGTCTTCAAGAGCAACCCTAAGCTGGAATGGGGAATTGCTCTACGGACGCTGGGTCGCAGTCGGGATCGTTGCACTAGCGGCATGGGAGTCCATAACATCGGACCGCTGGGTTCTCCCAATCATATCCAGGGGATATCAGATTCCCTTTCCTCTCACCTTCCAAAGTTGTCCTCCTCCCAGACGCCCCGTCCGTCAACGGAGGTCAGGGCAGGTGAAATTGGCCATTCAAAGAAAAGTGTTTCTATCCAGCCTGCTCCCCAGACCGGATCAGGTCCTACAGGGCTCACTCCAGATTCTTTTAAAAGAAAAGGCCTATGATGAAACTAATCCTCCTAGACCCTCTCTTGAACGGGCAGTCCCCAAAAGATTCGATCTCAATGGCTACTTGCAATTCATTCTCCTGATGAGCACTGGACTCTCTGGCTCTCGATAGACACATCGGACGCTGTATCTACAGTTCGGGTCTCAACAGGCCCAGGACCAGTCCCCCTCCGCTTCCTGCCAGTAGCCAGTCTGGTCCAGTCTCACCTGAGGCTTCACAGTCTCACCCACAGCCCCCAGGGTGTCGACTGGTGCTTCCCCAGTGGTGCAGCGCCCACCTGAGGCTTCCAGGGGACGGTCTCTTCCCACCTGGATCTACTGGCTTCTTCGCTTACCTTAAGGCATCTACTCTATCACACTTACCTTTCTCTGGCTAGCCTCCCTCTGCCAGGCACAACCTAAATTTCTGCCAGGCTCAGCTCTAGGAGTTCCTTAGCCAGCCCAGGCTCCAGGACAAGGAGTTTACGAGCCTCTCACTCACGGACAGAGTTCCTCTCTGTTTGGGTGAGGGGAGAGCTGAGAGCTTGGATCCATAGTTGGAAAAACTACGGGGTTCGATCCGAGATCGCCAACCCCACACTCCCCCACAGGTTGCAGACAAATGAATACACCTACTCAGATGGAACGTTATGGTGAGTACATAACTTCTAATTATTTTAAAGTCAATAGAAAGTGCTTTGACTAGGCAGGCAGCCATGTTTTGTATATATTTTGTTTAGTGATAATCTTTCGATATATTGTACCAAATATGACAGCAATGTGTAGATGTGAGTTATATTTCACTTAGTGCTATTTCATCAGGAAGTAACCTAATTTTTAAGCAAGAAATTGGTGTTAAATTGTGATGCCACCTTAAGATGTTTGCTATTTTGATTTATAGATTCATTTTATATTCTTTATCTTATTTTTCAGGATTCAATCTTCGCAAAGTAGAAGAGCAGCAAGAGCAGGAAAAGCGAGACCATCTGGGTAATGATGTAGCCACAATATTATCTCGTCGTATTGCAGTGGAGTACAGTGACTCAGAAGATGGTTCATCTGAGTTTGATGAGGAGGACTGGTCAGATTAAGTGACATCTGCTGTCCTCCTTTTAACTGGAAGACCATGGACCAGATCTCCATTCCACCAAAAATGCAGTGATTCAGTGTGTAAATGCAGTTATCCTAAAGAGGCCTGGTAATAAGCCAAGTTCAGAAACACAGGCAAGCTTCTTGCAGCATCAGTAGCCATTTTTGCCTTAATGAGCAGCTGACCCTAGTAATGGTTTTGTCCTTTGGTCATATCAGTTATAGCAATATATTGCAAATCTTAGATGCTAGATATTCAGCAAGTGGTCATAAAAACATCAACATATTTATGTAGTGTTAACTCTGCATTTAGAGGAAGTAATTTGCAGGTGTGCAATATGAATATTACACCATCCAAAAATGTATTTTCTAGGACAGAAGTTTTATGTTTGGTGTAGCCATCACTATGGTTTAAAGAGGAGAATATGTGTAAATTTGTCTCTAAAAAGTTATACATTGAGATAAAAAATAATGCCTGTTTTGTTTAATACTTTATAGCATGTAGTGTTTTGTGTCAGGTTTAGTCAGTATTTCCTCATGGTCTCTAAAGATTTTAGACTGTTTTAATAAGGTAAAATAAAGCTGCTGATGATGAAAGCAAAAATTGTTTTGCATTAAAAAATATATACAGTTAACCAGTCCTTAACCATTTTGTAGGTTAAAATTTGAATGTCATTGTGACTTCTTTTCTTTTTTAATTGGTGTAGGGGACAGTCTTAAGTGCATTTCCTTACTTTAGAAAACAAAATGTTTGTAAACATATTAAATACTTATTAAAAGCAAGCACAGATATAATTAGGTATGACACTGCATTTGATGCATGCAGTCCACAAATAAAAAAATTGACCTGACATCAAACATAACTTGAGGTCAGCATTTAGTATGAGAAATATCAATCTCAGGAAGTACAGACCGAAAACTTTATGAATTGTGAGAAGAAACTGCATGGGCTTTTACTGTGTAGTAGCAGAAACATATAAATATGCTGCTGTAGGTTGCAGGAACTGCAGCATCAGTCTTCCAGTCACTACATAAATACAGGCTCTTAAGTTAACATATTATTGAAAAAAAACTATTTCACTTGGAACCTATGTTAGGTTCTGTCAGGAGGAGGCTGCCCATTCTACATATTGGTTTCTGTAAATTATGCAAATTTTCACATTTCTGAAAAGATTAATGCAACCAGTGGGAGTAATTTTTTTTAACAGAATAACCATGTTGATAAAAAAGTACTAATAGCAAGTAAAATACTCCAGCCTTACATCTTTGCTTGTTTACTGTATTACTGCTGTAACTAAACTGTTAATACCAAACTTGCCACAAACTGGTGCAGCAGGTCAGGTATCTATGCAATTTTTTTAAATCCTTTGTTAGTTGCACAATTTTAACTTTTTTTCATTGCTTAATTAGTGTGTAATTACATGTTATTTGGCCAAACCCACCAACATATAGCTGTAAAGTGAAGAAAAAGTGTTGTCTTTTGTTCTAGTCTTTATTGTTGTATCAGTAATTAACTCACAAGAGCTTATGCTTTGGTGTGATGATTTGTTCTGAACTGTTCCAATCGGTTGGTGCAGTGGGTGTCTCAGGTTTGTGTAATTAGCCTTGTCTGAAGAAGGGACCAGTATATGTGGGTTTAAAGATGTTCAGCTTTGAAAGGTTGGTCAGAGCTGAAGGTCATTTTCTTAAAATTTTGTTTAAAGGATTGTTTACTGAACGGAAATGGAAAAAAAAATGAGGATATTTTTCACAACTGAGAGAAAAAATACTGTGTTTAGTTAGATTCCGTTATATTTTTGAGTTGGGAGTCTCAGACAGTTCTTTTAATTCTTTCAACTTTCTGTAGCCCAACTTGGTTTTGATTTCAAAAGTGAATTCAGTTTTGTTGTATTGGAGTAATACTAGTGGTAGTCTATCTTTAATACTAACAGATAAGTCCATTTTAATAGGTTAGAACCTAGTTTGTAAAAAGTACATGTTGGCTAAGCTAAGAAGTTCAGTTTTGTAGTGTTTTTTTTTATTTTGTAAGTACTGGCTGTCTTGAGCTTGATAATGTAAATTATTGCTACATATCACAACTGTAAAATTTATACAAGCTTAAGCAAAACTGTGATAAGCAGCAGGTAAAACAGGTGATCAATTGAGAGCCTGAAACAAATGGTTTAACTCTACAAGCAGTGACTGTGGCATTTTGGTTACGGATTCTGATTTCTGAAGATCTGAAGTGAAGTGGCGTTTAATGCCCTATAAAGGGAAGTACTATCTAGAGATGATTTTCTTTAGTTCTTACATTCACTTTGTCAACAAGTCACTGAAAGTTGTAGTCTTGATGGTAATAGCCATTGAAATCCATTTTGCAGATGCGAAGAAAAATATGATCTAGTATAGTGTGCAGTATATTACAGAACAGAAATGTCTTGTAGTTTATCAAAATGAGATATTAAATTATTCAATGAATCTGCTGTCATGAATTACTTTTAAAATGAATTCACATTTTGCTGGTATGCTACGTGGTTAATAAAAGTGAACATGGGTCCCAGCTAAAGTGTTTGTTGTTGCCAGTAGGTTCCACTAAGGTGGTGGTGAGAGTTGCTTTGCCCTTCCCTGTCAGATATGTTGCCTTTCTGCATTGGTTAAGCTATCTCCCTGTGCATGGACAGAGTAGTTGTACAGTGGTAGTGTTGCTACCTCATTGTTTGGCTGTGTTATGCAGAGTTTGCCGTCCTTCATCTCCTGGTGCTTTTACCATGGTCTCCATTTTCCTCCTGCAACCCAAGGGGCTGAAGGTAGGTAGGTAATATGGAGATCCTACAGATTACCTTAAAGTCTGTGTGTGATTGGGTGTATGTCCCACAAATATACATGCACTAGATTTGGAATCCCATACAGGACTAGTTTCGTGCCTTATACCTGTTTCTTTACAGTGATGATTATGGAGTCCGTTTCATCAATGAATAAGATAAAGCAGGTATTGCAGAATGAATGAATTCAGTGGTTGAATTCTCCTGTACAGGAAAAGAGAGGGGAAGTATTTGCATAAATGGGAATGTCAAACTCCAGGTCTTTGTCAGAAAAGGCCATTATCTGTTTCATAAGCTATATGCCCCACAGCATTTTTGGGTTGATATGCCTTTAGTTTGCAACATTATACTGAAGGGAATGTAATGAATGTAATATTCTGAAACACAGATCTATTTGGAAGCACACCACATTTTGTGTTGTTTTATCATTTTAACCTGGGAGTGTGGGTTTATAGCATAAAGCTACAGTTCCCATATTAAATTTCACTTAGTTTGTAGAAGGAACTTGAAGCATTGCTAGTTAGTGCACTCCTCTACCAGCTTGTGAGGCCAGGAAGGTAGGGGGGGAATAAGGAATTCTGAGGTGCAGTTAAGCACTTTGCCACCTAGTCTTGTCTTCCCCAACCAAGGCATTGCAGTTGCCCCGCACATGTACAATGCAGTGTCAAGACAGTCTTGCACCATGTTTCCAAGAAGGATGGTCAACTATCTGTTAAACATGTAGCTTCAGTGTTCAGAGCTGAAAGAAACAGTCACTGTTGATCAGTAGCTTGTCAGCTTCCTCTCCAAATGTTACTAGACAAATCTGTAAGATGCAATACTCAGTTTATTTTGGATTGGCATTATTGTTACCAGAGAAACTTGAGTCCAGTAACTGAGCAAAATCAAGTGCATTTCTGTTCATGGTAAGTGTAGTTTTCATTGTCAGTTCTTTTCGCCATTTTTAATGTTTGCCAAGAAGGACATTGGTTTAGTTTCTGTAGCTTCTGCCAGTTAATGCCATGGCCACTTTTTGGTTGGTCATTCTGTATAAAAATGCTGGTTGGTCATATAATTCTACTTGTACTAGATAAGTAGTCATTTCATTTCAGGAATAAAAAGCCTTAGTGGCCAATATTTCAAAATAACATTCCTTTCAGAACTAAAATGAGTTAGAAGGAGCAAGACTCTGGTTAATATTGCTGAGAAGGAAATGTGTTATTTCAGGCAAAGCTGTTTCACTCACAGCATATCTTACAACTTAAGATGTAGCAGCTACGTGACTGTGCCACATGTATCATCGTCTTGACAAGTCTGCACTGTTTCTTTGTAGAATGTGGCACTTGACAGACCATGAACTGAATTAAATTATTTGCTTTGTCCCTGTATTTTGGTGAAATTAGTGTTAACGTTCAGTAAAAGTGATGGATGAAATGGCATCTAGGTGTGGTCATTGCTTCACAGCTGTGCTGTTCAGCTGCAGTAAGCTGCACATTGGTAGGAGACTGCTTTAGGAAATTTCCGGTGATATTCTCCAGAGTTTGGTGGTGGTCTTGTTTGAACCACTTGGCTGCTGGCCTGCTGGCTCATGTATGGTGCTCTAGGATTCATGTAGAGCTTCCCTTTCCTAGTAGGTAGAGATATCCCACCACCCTGCATTGCTTGTTTTCATTATCTCTACTCTTCAATGAACATTGGCAGATTATTCCACAGGACACCTCCATCAAATCTTGTTCGCTTTAGGGTGGAATACCTCTCTTTACAAGTACTGGTCTGTTTTAAAATAGTTTCTCATTAATGATGAATGTATCACTAACGACCATAAGATAAACGTGCCTTTGTCATTTAAGCTGTTTATTATATCAGTGCACTGTTACATTCTGCCATTTAGATAAGTGATAACTACACATTCATCCATCTGCGTGAAACTGCAACATTTATAATATTCTGAACACTGTGCACATCCCAGACATATTGGTGTAGATTCATTTTCTCTTTGAATGGCAATAAATTAATCTTATTTAATCTTTGGATAAGTAAACTGATTTGGAGAAACCTATTTGTTACATACTGAGTTTCTGTTATCAAATTGCATGTACATTAACTGTGTACAGTAATGGCATGATAGCAAAATGTAGTCTATCAACAAAACAATTGGTTGTAACTCACTACACATTTTGATAAGACCATTTAAAACTTCACACCCCATTACAAACTGTGATGAATGCAAAATCAAGGGTGCCGTTATAAAATCCAAGTAGCTAAATCTCAGTAGTTAATGATTTTGTGATTTTAAAACTATTAGATAACGCATTCTGCAGGTTTGTATCCAGTATGTCCAAGTAAAAATGTAATGTCCAGTTTTTAGCTGCCTAGAGCTTTTGACCGCTGGTGACCTTACTGTTTCGGTTGTACATTAGTTTGGTGCTTTTTGTGACTGGCAAACACCTTAATTTTTTAAAATATATTTGTATTCTGTCTACATTTTCTATGTACGTCACCTTGGACTTCCAAAGGTTTTATATTTGGTTGTAATGGGTTTGATCTTGTTAAAAAGGGAATGGTATTGATTTTAAGTTACTAATCATTGTAATGGCCATGCATTGCATGGGACAGTATACATTCGAAAAATTTGCTATTGCTAAATAAAATCACATCTTGAATGATAAAATATGACTTTGTGGAAGCTTTGCCAACTAATAAAGTTGCAATATAATAAAACTGTAATTTGATACTGACACATTGCCTAGATGTTTTGTTTGTTTTGTATTGAATAATTACTTGTTTTGTAATGAATAATTACTTGTTTTATCAGACTTTACATTATTTGACCTTTTATACTCAAAACTCCCTGCTTTTCTTGTGTCAGAAAATCTGTAGTGCATGTAAAAAAAAACAACTGTAGGATGTTCTGTTCTACTGTTGCAGTATTCATAATATGAGGGATTCCCTGCCAAGGATGACCCAATATCCGGCCAGTATACCAAAGCCTTTTACTACTTACAAGTATGTGGGACGTCACACGTATGCTCCCCACATATACAGAGCATAAATGCGATGTGCACATGTACTATCCTCAGAACTTCTCTGCCATTAGTCCAGACGCCATCTTTGATCTTAAGTCTGCTTGCCAGAGTTGTTTGCTACTGTATCAAGCTATTTCAGATAAGCTCCCCGTTGGGGGGGGGGGTTCCACTATCTTATTTGCTACTTTGTTTGTGAGGTTTTAATGCTTATTTTGCTTAGGGCGTACTCACGACCATAAAACCTGTTCCATTTGCCAGACCTTTATGCCTAAGACTTTGCATTGTCTGCTGTCCTTGCTAGCTGTTTATCTAGAAAACCGTCTTAAACAATTAATGAAAGATGCTATGGAGGGTACATCTGGGTCTTCTGCCAAGTTAATAGTGAAGAGGAAGGCCAAACAGCGTAGGTCTGGCTCTTCAGCTATGCCTCATACATCTGACTTCTCTCTTGAGGATGATGAAGGCCTAGAGATCCATCCAGTCCTTAGTTTGGATTCTTCAGTTGAAACCAGTTCAAAGGTTGCCATGGATCTGATGACAGTTATGTCCCTGAAGGCTCTGCAGACATCCACTTCAGATGTACGGGGTAACCGAGACTCGTAATTTTAGAAGGCCCTAGGGGGATCCCTCAAATATTAGGGAGGACGTCCGAACTACAGCTGTGGAGTGTAGGCCAATGTCCGGACCCCTCCACTTTTTATTAGGTGGATGTTGACATTAAAAAGAAACAAAAGACCAAGCATTCTACTTCTCCCAGAGATCCACTTCTGGTGAATGGCGGAGTTTTACCCAAGGCTTATTTAATGCTGTTATAGCCCTTAAGCCTCCTTTGTCCCACTCTACCTTGGACACCACCACAAAAGAGAATTAGAGAACAGGATTCTTCTGAAGAAGAATTTTCTTTGGATGATGAATCCTTAGCCTACTCTACCCAGATTCCTTCACCTCTGGAGTATGCTTCTCCAGAAGAGGAGTTTAATGGTACTGATTTGCCCACAGAAGAGATTACTTGTGGGTAACTATTTCCAAAATGAGGGAGTTTTTCAAATGGGATAGTTTCCAGGTTAGTGATGTACAGAAGAGGTACTATGGCCTATCGGAAATGGAGTCCCCTTCTCCTCCTTCTGTTCCTCCAGTTTTGCTGGCCTTATTGGATGCCTTTTTTTTCAGCATCCCAGACTCCAGATTCTCAGCCCCGGCCGCTAAGAAGCCTGACCACTTTTACAAAGTGCCAGAAGATAGCAAATTTCTTTTTAGGTGTCCATCAGCTGATCCTGCTGTGTTCTGTATGGTTTCTGATATACCTTCCAGGTTACTGCCATCTACTTCACTTCTCCCTTCTGATAAGGAAAGCAGGACTATGGAAAGGCTGGGGAAAAGGTTTATACTTCTGATACCATAGCTTTCTGTGATATTAGTTATTAGACTTGTATGGCCAGATATGCTTTGGCTCTTCTATCACAGACCACTCAAGTTATTTCTGATCTTCCTGATACAGAAGGGAAAAATAATGCTTTGTCCTTATTAGAAGCTTCTTAAGTGTAGTTATGATGCAGCAGAAACATCTTCTAGGGCAGCTGCTTCAGGCTCTTTTTTGAGAAGGTATTTCTGGTTAAGACTTCAACCATTGCCAGATGACATCAAGTTACCGGATGCTCCTCTGGATAATAAAGCTTTGTTTGGTTCTGCTGATGATGATTTTGTTTTTAAGTCTTTGCATGAGAAAGGTAAGGAGCTGTAGAATTTGAAACACATTTTTGTCTCATCTGTACCCAGGTTTCACAGAATTTATCCCTCCAAGACTGATTTTGTGCGGAAACAGGCTCGCATTCCTCCATCTAAAACTAAAAATGGTAGTAGGAGGCCTCCACCATAGATTTAAGTCTGCTCCTGCCCAGAAGCAGCCCTTTCCTAACAAGCCAGGTGGTCTGTGACTACTTTTCTTGCCACAGCCTTATTCCTCTTTCCCTGTGTTTTCCAGTTTGGAGAAAGATTACTCAGGATACATGGGTTCTTTCCATTATTCAGAATGGTTATTACATGGTCTGGAAATCTCTTCCTCCCTCCATGGGCATTCTTCAGCATCCTCAGGAGCAGCTGCATTTATTGCCAGAGGCCCTTCAGGACTTGTTGAATCAGGGAGCAATTCTGGAGGTTCCACTCACTCAGAAAAAGAGGGTTTTATTCCAGAATGTTTCTAGTGCCCAGAAAGGATGGTCGCTGGAGACCAATTGTGGACCTCTCACACCTCAACACCTTCTTGAAGGTGCCTTCTTTCTGCATGCTGTCCTTTCAGACATTTCCTCTCATTCTTCCTCAGGCTTTTATGGCATCACTGGATGTTAAGGATGCTTATTTTCATATTCCTATTCATCCCTTTTACAGGAAATGTTTACATTTCTCTGTTGCTTCTTTGCATTTTCAGTTCTCTTCTTTCCCAAGTGTATTCACCACATGACAGGGCATCCAAGTTTTCCCTTACTTGGACAGCCTTCTGATTCAGGCATCTTCCCCAGAGATCTCACTGCAGAACCTACACTTCACCATTTCCCTTCTGCTGCAGAGCCTGACTTTCACAATAAATTTCACCAAATCATCTTTCACCCCTTATTAGGATCATGTTTTCCTGGGGTGCAGGATACAGACCTACCTTATGCTGCCCTTTCTCCCTCGTCCAAAGGCTCTGTGTCTCATTTCTTTCTTCCAAACTCTTCTCCCTCTACACTGTCACAGCCAGGGAGTTTCTCAGAATTGGGATTCATGGTGTCCACCATTCCATTGTCACTTATGGCCAGACTTCACATGTGGAAGTTTCAGTGGTTCCTGCAAGCAGGTTGGATGCAGCATGCACATCCTCGAAAGGCTTTGGTTTCCTCCTCTTTTTTTGTCTGAAGAAAGAACTCTAGTGGTGGATTTGGCAGGTGGCGCTGAACCCAAGTCTCCCTCTACATCTTCCCTCTCAAGAGCTGTTCACAGATGCTTCAGAAGTATATTGGGGAGCAGCCTTCAGCTCCTTGAAAGGTACGGGGGGGGTCTGGTCATCTTCCCAAGGAAAGGAACACATCAGCATCAAAGAGACAAAAGTGCTTCTGCTGGCCCTTCAGGCTTTTAATATTTTCTTTCAGGTCCTCTCAAACTGTTTACAGACAACACCAAAGTTCTCTGGTATGTAAACAAACAGGGGGATGAATTCTTATCTTTGCAGGCTAGCTCTCCTAGTTTGGGAGCTTACAGTTCAGTATCATATCACTGTTCAGGCAATGTACAGCTCCTCCAGTCAGAATTGTGGCATACACTCTGAGCAGGTCTTTGACTCAGTCCCATGAATGGGATGCTTCACAGGGATGTGTTTCTGGGCATTGTCCACCAGTGGGGTATTCCACAAGTAGATTGCTTCCCCTCTGAACAGACATCTTTCTCTGTTTTGTGCCAGAGTCCCACATCCTCTGGTTTGGAAGGTGGATGCCCTGTCTTTTTCTTGGAAGGGGATGTTTCTTTATGCATACGCCCCCTCTCAATCTGAAGGTCCTGTTCAAGATTTAGCAGGACAAACCCAAAATCTTGCTGGTGACTCCCTTTTGCCCAAGGCAGCATTGGTTCCCTCTTCTGCATTTTGCAAAGGGCAATCATCACAAATTATCTCATAGGATGGACCTTCTCACACAAGACAAAGGATCTCTTATCCATCCTCACCTGTCAACTCTGCAACTAATTCTGTGGGTGATAGGATTTTGATTCCTTTCAGACACCTTGTTCTTATTACATGCTTAGGTTTCTGAAACCCAATACAAGGAAATCCTACTTTTCTAAATGGAAGAGGTTTTGTGTCTGGTGTCTTTACATAACTTGGATCCATTGACTGTGGATGTTCCACTTGTTCTCTCTCATTTGTGTGAGTTACTCAATGCTGGGTTGGCCTATTCCTCTGTCAAGGCCCACTCATCAGCTATTTCTGTTTGTCTGCCTTTATCTCTTCGTTTAGCTTCTAGGTTTGAGGATAAACAATTCCTCAAAGGCATCCTACATGTTCAACCTCCCAGGAAGCCTTTTCCTCCTCCTTGGGATCTTAATTCTGTTTTGGAAAAATTGACTTTAGTTCCTTTGAGCCTGTAGCTACAGCTTCCTTGCAGTATTGCTCTTGGAAAACTGTTTTGTTAATTTTGGCTTCAAAAAGACTGGTGTCTGAGCTTCAAGCCCTTATGGTTTCTCCTCCTTTTCTGGTTTTCCATAAGGGCAGGGTGTCCTTGCGTACTAAGCCTTCATTTATTTTCAAGGTTGTGAATGAACTCACCTTTGCCCGCCTTTTTACCTTCTCCACAGTCTCCTAGTGAGAATGTACTACACACCTTGGGTGTGCATAGATAAACTCGGATTTTATTTGAAAAAAGACAATGCTATCAGGAAGTCTGATCAGCTTTTTGATGTTCATCGTGTTTTACTGTTGCAGTCATGACTGTAGGGTTCTCCCCCTGCCGGCAGGCAGTCCTCGGTAGGCCAGAATCCCAAAGTCTGGGTCCGGCATCGGCTGCTCAGCCATGCTCCCTGACGTCAGAGCACCAGGAGTACAAAGCTGGCAGCCGATGCCATGTTCTCCAGTCTTTCTTGCCGTGCGGTGATAGCAGTTCGCAAGTGCCGGTCGGCTGACTCCTGACAATTTTCTCTAAACGTACTTCAGTCTGAAGACTTTCTTCTCCTACTCAAAGCTAAGTACCCCGTTGGGGAAACTTTTTTCTTGCTCCAGTCCGATGTCAGAAAAAGTTAATAATTGTATTTCATGTGGGAAGCAAATACCTCATAAGGATTTTCATTCTTACTGTATTCCTTGCTTAGGCCCTGACCGCGACATAGCTAGTTGTCGGTTTTGTGCTAGATTCAATCAACATACAATTAAACAAAGGTACGATTTTGCATTTCATTACTTCGGTAGGCGTTTTAATTACAAAATGTCGTCGGATACGGTCCCGGCCACCGGAGTTCACAAACGACGCAAGGATAAAGACAGGCCTCCGAGGTCCAAATCAGACGATATCGTACAAGCAGAGCCAGCTTCAGGTTCAGCCGTCATCAGTGAGGTGCTTTTGCAGCCCCTGTCGTCGGCCATTTCGGAACCGATGGCTGAAACGGACTCCCACGAGGAGCCAACTAGGCCTTTGAAGTTTTCTGTTGCAGGACCTTCGGAATGCTCCTTTGGATGGGTCCGGAGCCGCTGTGCAGGTACCGGCTTCCGAAGGGGTTTTCAGGCCTACTCAGCTTCTAATAAAGGCAAAGCCAAAGACGAAGGCAAAGACTCCTTCCAAATCAAAGACTGCAGCCCAGGCCTCTTCTGATCTGGCACCCAAGTCTCAGAAACAGTTACTCAAGATGGCTGAAGACTTACTTACTATGATTAGGGGTTCACATCCCCCTCCAGATAAAAGGCCAAGGCAGGAAGTGTATTATGACTCCTCTGATCAGGCTTCTGCTTCTTCAGTTTCTTCTTCTGACCAGGAATATTCTTTCCCTCCTTATGAGGATTCTGATGCTGAGGAATCCATTCCTTCAGCTTCTCCCCCTGAGGATTTCTCTTTTGGGGAAACTTTGCATGAAATGAGGGAACATTTTCACTGGGAAGGACAGGAGTACTCAGAATCTAAGAAAAGACTTAGGGATTTTCTTCTTCTTCCCCAACATAGACCCCTGGCTATTCCTCCTGTTTTGGATATTGTGGATGATGCGTTTTCGGAGGCTAACTTAACTCCTGACTCCAGCTCCTGTTAAGCCAGACAGATATTATAGGGTTCCTGATTCCCACCAGTTTTTATACAAGAATCCTACTGCTGATCCTGAAACCATTTCTCAGGGTCCTAAGGGGGTTAAGGCCGCTTCTGCTAAAAACCCCATTCCCACTGAGAAGGATTCCAGATCTTTAGAAAGATGGGGCAAGAAAGTGTACACTTCTGCTGCATTATCTGTTAGGGCTTTAAACTGTCAGTTTCATATGCTGAAATACCAGCAATTTCTTCTGTCTGTTTTAAAACAAAAGTTAACTTCCATTTCCGCCTGTGCAGATGATAAGGAATTACATGACTTAATGCATGCCACTGAACAAGTTGGGAAGCATGGTTTACACTGTGGATTTGATTCCTTGGAGGCTTCTTGTAGGGCTGCTGCCTCTGGCACAGTCATTAGAAGGCATGCATGGTTAAAGGAACAAAACTTGCCAGATCAAGTAAAAGCTAAATTATTGGATGCTCCTGTTCAGCATGTTTTGTTTGGATCTAAAGTTGAAGAGGTGATAAAGAAGATGGAGGACAAGGCAAAATCCATGCAAACGGTTAAAGATTTCTTACAAGTACAGCCACCCAGATTTAGTAGGAATTGGCCTACTAAAAATTGCTCCTTTCCCAATTCTGACAGGCCTCAGAGGGGTAGGTACAGACGCTCCTGAGGAAGGCCTCAAACGCAAGCCTCTTATAGACCAAGACAGTGGACTGCTTCCACCCCTAGGGGAGGAGAGGACAAGGTTGCAAGCTCATAGAAAACAGACTCAATGACTCCCTCTGTTGGGCTGCAGGAACTTCTTGCCTGGAAGCCCCTCTCAGAGGAAAACTTTCTCTTTTTCACCTAAATTGGACTCATATAACCCAAGACAAGTGGGTTCTGGATGTGGTTTCAGGAGGTTACAAATTCCATTTTCATACCCTACCAAGACCAAGCGGATGGCCGGATCTTCCAAAACATCAATGGTTAGAGGCCTTAAACCAGGTGGAAGCTCTCTTGGCTATGAAAGCCATAGAACTGGTTCCACTTTCAGAGATGGGACAAGGTTTTTACTCTAGGCTTTTTCTAGTCCCCAGAAAGCAAAATTCATGGAGACCCATTCTGGATCTGTCAGTCCTGAACACTTTTCTCGAGATACCAAATTCAAGATGCTTACTCTACAGCAGCTACTTCCAATGCTGACCAAGAATGCATGGATGGTAACTTTGGATTTAAAGGAGGCATATTTACACATTCCCATCAGGCAGGAATGCAGAAAATACCTCAGGTTCAAGGCCGGATCGAGGCACTATCAATTCTCTGCGCTGCCCTTTGGATTGTCTACTGCACCCAGGGTCTTCACCAAATGCCTGGCTCCAGTAGTAGCTTATTGCAGACTCAAGGGAATTCAAATTTACCCTTATCTGGACGACTGTCTTATTCAGGCAGACAGCAAGGATGTCTTACTCAAGCATCTAGAATTTGTTCAGAATCTTCTCAAGTTCTTGGGATTCACTGTAAACATAAAAAAGTCAAATTTGACACCCTCTCAACAGATAACTTTTTTGGTTGCTCTTCTCAACACAACAACCCAGATGGCATTTCTGACATGCGAAAAACAATTACAGCTGGCTTCAACTTTCAAAACCTTGGCAACATTAACTCGGGTATCTGCAAGGAAATTCCTGCAGGCTTTGGGTTACATGGCCTCCTGCATCCTTCTCGTACCATATGCAAGACTACATATGAGGAAAATACAGTGGTACCTAAAAAGTGTATGGTCTCAGCATTGCCACAGTTTAGACATACAGATTACCGTCCTGCCTTGTCTTCAAAAGGAATTCCTTTGGTGGTCCAAGGCATGTACTCTAAACAAAGGAAAACCTTCAGTCTACCTCCAGTCACTCAGATACTAATCACGGACGCCTCAGATTATGCATGGGGAGCCCATTTTCAGGGCAACTGTCTGCAGGGCCTTTGGACAAAGGATCAGAAGCTCCTGCATATCAATTTAAAGGAAATGTTAGCCGTTCGGAAGGCTTTATTGGCCTTCAGGAATCTTCTACATCCAGGACTGTTTACCTTACAGACACAAGGTGCGGGGTTTGATTCTCACATGGGGTAATTGGCTAGGCTTAAAATGACCCACAAGGGCAGTTAGCCTAGTACTAATCTATGAACCTATGATACGAACAGACAACACCACAGTTATGTGGTACATAAACAAGCAAGGGGGATCTCATTCCTATCCCCTTTGCAGACTAGCCATGAATCTATGGAACACAGCTCTAGCTTGCAAACTTGGACCTTCAAGCTCAGTTTCTACCAGGGAAGCAAAACTTCCTGGCAGACAGTCTGAGCAGGAACCTGTCGGACCCACACGAATGGATGCTGGACACCGAAATATTCAAGATGATTACAGCAGTCTAGGGATGTCCTCACATAGACCTCTTAGAATCCCACCTCAATCATCAACTACAGATTTTTTTGCACCAGGACATTCCACGAACTAGCTTGGAAAGTGGATGCACTATCATTCAGTTGGAGAAACCTCTCGGGGTATGCCTTCCCACCTCTACCTCTTCTTCCACGGGTGTTATTAAAGATCAAACAGGACAAACCCAAGATGTTAATCTTGCTGGCCCCAAATTGGCCTTGACAGTTTTGGTACCCAACACTGAAAAACCTTTCTCTGGACCCCCCTTGGGTTTTACCACAGACTCCGAACCTTCTGTCCCAACACCAGGGTCAGGTTCTGCACTCCCATGCCAAAACTCTCAGCCTGGCGGCATGGTTAATCCAGGGTCTATGATTCATTCTCTCCTACCCAAGCAGGTTATGTATGTCATTTTAGAAGCCAGACATCCTAGCACTAGAAAATCTTATGCAGGAAAATGGAAAAGATTTTGCTCCTGGATGCAGGCTTGGGATTCAGATCCTCTTATTCCTAACATTCCTTTGATTTTACTTTACCTGACAGACCTCTTACATAAGGGTCTCTTTTTCTCTTCCATAAAAATTCATGCCTCTGCTATTTCTGCTCATTATAATACAGACCCTCCAATCTTTTCCCACCAGCTCATGAGACAGTTTCTCAGAGGAGCTAAGAACTTAAGGCCCTTTAGATCTCCACCCATTCCTGCTTGGGATCTCAACTATGTTTTGGAAAAGCTCACCTTACCTCCTTTTGAGCCTGCTGCCACTTCTGACATCAAGTTTTTATCTTGGAAGACAGCCATCCTGTTAGCTCTGACCTCTGCCAGGAGAGTTTCAGAGTTGCAAGCTCTTATGGCTGTGGAACCTTATATTATTTTTCATCAAGACGGTGTCTTTAAGGACCAATCCTACTTTCATGCCTAAGGTGGTTTCCAGAGTGGCTTTAAATCAAACTATTCACCTGCCAACTTTTGTCCCCAGTCCTCAAAATAGGGGGGAAAGGATCTTGCATTCCTTGGATGTACACAGACTATGTTTTTACCTGGACAGAACCAAGGACATCAGGAAATCAGAGCAATTGTTTGTTTCTTATGCTTCAAGTTCCCAAGGTAAAGCCATTTCAAAACAGACTATTTCTAAATGGATTGCTTATGGAATCAGATTTTGTTATTCACACCATGGAAAGCAAATCCCAGGGGGTATAAGGACTCACTCTACCAGAGCTGCTGCCACTTCAGCTGCCTTCCTCAGGGGAGTTCCTACCAAAGACATTTTGGAAGCTGCAACTTGGAGTTCAGTGCATACTTTTTCTAAGCACTACAATCTACCTCTCTACTCTTAAGTCTAGGGCAGGCTTTGCTTCTGCAGTCTTGCAGGGCCTTTTAGCCGCCCCCTCTACTTTTTGACCACCTCCCTTTTATTCTGCTTTGGGATTCAACCCTACAGTCATGACTGCAGCAGTGAAACACGATGAACATAGTACAGTTGTGTACACTTACCATAAATGTAGATATTCGAGTGTCTTCACTGTTGGTCTGGGTTACCCTCCCTCCTGTCCCCTCTTATTTTTTTTCTTTTGTGTGGTTCCCTTCTTCACCCTTCTTCTGAGGTGTATTTGTAAAGGGTATGGGACTTTACTCATTTTGGAACACCTGACATCTGGGGCAAGAAAAACTGGAGAACATGGCGTCGGCTGCCAGCTTTGTACTCCTGGCGCTGTCAGGGAGCATGGCTGAGCAGCTGACGCCGGACCCAGACTTTGGGATTCTGGCTGACCGAGGACTGCCTGCCAGCAGGGGAGAACCCTACAGTCATGACTGCAACAATGAAGACACTCTAATATCTACATTTATGGTAAGTGTACACAACTGTACTTTTCTTTTCATCCCAGGTCTTTGGGATTGCCCGTTTCCAAGCAGACTGTTTCCTCTTGGATTTCTACAGCGATTTCTTTTTGTTTCTCAAGGTAAAAGCGGTCCTTTTTCTGTTAAGGCCATTCTACCCGGGCTGTGGCTTCTTCTGGTGCTTTCTTCAAGGGTTTGGACACCATTTCTGTTCTTGAAGCAGCTACCCAGACTTATGGCTTTTTAGAGAGCTCAAGTGCCCTTTCCTCCTCCCAAGTTTCTTCCTGAGCTTTGGTACTCTCCCTCGTGTTGTGAATACTGCAACAGTAGAATAGAAGGACATAGTGTAGAAATGTAAAATCCTACAATAATGATAGATGTTCTTCTCTTCACTGTTGTAGCATTCTATCCCTCCCTCCTAAACCCCTGGGTATTGCTTTTTCTTATGGATGTATGATTCGTGTCTTTGTTTCCTTGGACTGGTGTTCCTTCTGTGGCATTCAGCTCTGAGGATAGTATGAATGGACTTTGCATTTATACCCTACATATGAGTGGAGCATACTTGTGATGTCCCACATACTTATGAGAAGTAGAAGGGTTTTTTGGTGTACTGGCCAGACATTGGGTCTCCCTTGGCAGGGAATCCCTCATGTTATGAATAATGCAACAGTGAAGAGAGGGACATCTATCATTCTGGTAAGATTTTACACAACTGTACTTTTGCCCATTGCTAAGGAATTACTGCAGATGGCCTTATGAGTTTTATGCCGAAGCTGACTTAACTTGCTAAGAGAAGGAAGCACTGTACTCAAGGTAAGAGGAGTGCCATATGTATATCTACTACTAGTCCTTCATTTCTGTGATCGTCTCAGTGTTTAATATCAGATTTGTTAACAGAAAGATGGGAGCTGGTTCATTTCATTCTGTTATGTGGGAAAGAAAATGGTAAGTACACTCTTGATGTACATTTGAATATTCCAAAGGAAAATGTTTAACACTCCAGTAGTTATTTGAATTTGTGTTCCTTTTGCATTACTAATAATATAACAAAATCAGAAAAGATGAACTGTATATTTTCCTATCTGTGGAGTTTGTTTTTTGACGCTCTGCAGAGTAAATTTACTCAGCATTACCTTTTTATTTTGTTATATTTATTTACAGTTTGACAGGCATAATGGTTAAGTTGTTTACTTGACAGACACAAGGTGCAGGGTATGATTTTCATATAGGGTAGTTGGCTAGGCTTAGAATGGTCCAGAAGGGCAGTTAGTCTAGTATTAATCTATGAAGCTAATAGTTCAGAGTCTTAACTTTGCCTCATATTTTCATCTTTTCAGTACAAAATGTTTGATTTTCCTGGTGAATCCCTAAGGATTGTAGCTAGTTAAGAAGCTCCTCCCTTTCCCCAAATAAAATCTTATGAATTCAAAATAGCATCTCCAACTTGTAACTTCTAAGTTTGAGTTCAGCCTCAGTCTGTATCCACTGCAGGTTTTCCCAGCAGTCTTTTGTGGCATCAGGCCCAAGTGTAATTGGAGTGTTCTTATTTTTCCAGTGTTTCTGTACCTCATGTTGACTTCAACATTTGAAAATATTTATTGTGCCTTTTGTGGTTTGTTTCTAGACGCCTTTTGCATGTATGCAAAAAAAGAGCGTGTGAGAAGCTTATGCTGTATACTTATTGATTGCATGATCTGGGTTCAGCATGCAGCAGATGGCAGTGAGAGCATTCTGCCCACTTCCATGAGTAATGCAACTCAATTGGGCAGCTGTGCCCCCCCCCCCTTAGCCAGTGCTATTTTGGGGTCTGTGTTCTCTACCATGGATTCATCCACAAGACCATATATCTTGGTGATGTTTTCCTAAACTCCCCCAGGAAAGGCAAATCTGCAAAGCTCCTGCACCAGATACAGCAGGTGCCTGAGACAGTAATTTAAATGTAGGCTGCCTTTGTTGTAGTTAGTTTTATTTCAGTTTTACTAGTGATGGCAGAACACTGTTATATTTCCACTACTGTGATAAACATGTTTGTCATGTTGCCCACAGTTGCTTTAGTAATAACTTCTGGGGACTTCTGCTACAGAAGGTGTAACATCTGGAATAGTAGTAGTATCAGTGGCACAACAGGTAGTACACTTGCCTTTGGTGCCGAATGCTGTTGGTTCTACTGTCACACTAAGTGTATTGCTGCTGTCCTGAGTGTGCCATTCTTTAGATGGACATTAAGCCGAGGCCCCATCT
The DNA here is from genome assembly GCF_019279795.1 of Protopterus annectens. Lineage (NCBI taxonomy): Eukaryota > Metazoa > Chordata > Ceratodontiformes > Protopteridae > Protopterus > Protopterus annectens. The sequence continues at coordinate 1,775,401,973 of NC_056726.1, read as the reverse complement.
GCTCTAGGTGGTGGTAGCACAGGTGGATATAAAAGATCCTATGGCACTTGAGTAGGGGTCTTTTATTTGTATACAATAACTCTTATTTACAAAATATTTACATATTTACAAATGTTTACATATGTACAAATATATAAATGTACAAATCTATTTACACATATTCATAATTTCCTTTACAGTCATGCTATATTTTCATCCCTATTAGACTCCCTCTCCTTTCTCCATAACCATCTGATTTTACTTAACATTATTGCTGAAATCCATTTACCATTAAATATAATTTTATTTTTTCTTTCATTCCAAAACTTTTAACATATAATTTGCTTCTAGTGTCATAATCATATCCATGTTTATTTTATCCACTTTTATTTTATAGCTTCAAAAATTCTTCTGTACATAGTTTTCCTCATAACTATTTTACTCTCTTACGTTTCAGAAACACGTGTTCTGCAGTTTCTTCTTGGCAATGTGAACATATTCTGTTGCATTTCTTTTTATATGACATATTTTCTTTTACTGGTAATTTATCTATTACCTGTCTCCACAATAAACTTGACATTCTACTTTCTGATTGCACCTTTTGCTTATTTTTATAGCTGTAATTTTTTCATCTGTTAGATTTTGCCATTGCTTTACATTCTAATGTTTTATACAAAAATAAAAAGAAGTTATGTACTCACCATAACGTTCCATATGTGTTGTTCCATCTCGCCTTCATTCTTCATTGATGGGTTCGGAGCCGATCCTCTGCTCCGACAAGGCTGACTAGCAAGCTCACATTTTTCCAATAGCTCGAGACCTAGCCCATTATCCCACAATGCACTGCTGGAATTACCTCAGATCTTGTTTGCGTACCATATAGTGATACTGTAATTATTCTGCCTAGGAATGAAGACATATTGAGAAACTAGGATGAAGACAGCCTCCAGGTCAACTGCCAGCCAGGAGGGAGGGACGTGAGAATGAAGGCGAGATGGAACAACTCACATGGAACATTATATTGCTTACATAACTTCTTTATGTGAAGTTGTTCAGTCTCGCCGTTCATTCTTCACTGATGGGTAGCGTCCCTATCACCCTAACCCTGGGTGGCTCATGGAAGTACACTCTTAAGAACCATAGAACCAAATGAAGCCTTGTCCCTGGAGGCCTTATCCACTTTGTAATGAGTTATAAAAGTGTGAGGTTTAGACCATATGGCTGCAGCACAGATGTTTTTTTAGAGGTAATTTGGCTTGAAAGGCTGAAGAGGTAGAAACTGCTCTGGTTGAATGAGCCTTCACCTTACTAGACAAGGGCATGTTATGACAAGAATAGGTGTAAGTGATACAATCCGACAGCCACTTAGAGTTGTTTTGGTGACTGGTTTACCTTTCCTGGCCTCAGAAAAGGACACAAAAAGCTGATCTGATTTCCTAATCTCTTTTGCTCTGTCTAGATAAAATCTAAGTTGTCTGTGAACATCACGTTTGTGCAATATATATATTCCAATTTGTTGGTGTGGTTAGAGAAGAAAACAGGCAACTCAGTGACTTGATTGATGTTCATCTCTGAACATACTTTAGGCAAAAAGGATGGGTTTGTCCTGAGAGATACTCTGTCAGCATGAAAGACCATATAAGGAGTCTTGATGGATAGGGCTTGGAGCTCTGACACTCTGCAGGCTGAAGTGATGGCTACTAGGAAGATAGTTTTCCACGGTAGAAATTTTAGCTCACAAGATGATGCAGGCTCAAAGGGAGGAAGAATGATGCGAGATAACATAAAATTCAAATTCCAGGGAAAATAAGGAGTCTTCACTTGGAGGCCTCATGTGAAAGGAACCTTTTAGAAAAGCTTTAGACAATTGGTGAGCCAGAATATTCAATCCATCAATCCCTAGATGGAAATTAGATATAGCAGCTAGTTGTACCCACACCGTAGCAGCTGCTGCTCCTTTGTTGAACATTTCTGTCAAGAATTGTAAAATAGAAGACAATGGTGCTTGGTAAGGGTCATTATTATGGTAGGAAGCCCAAATGGAAAATCTCTTCCCACTTAATACAACTTTCTAGTGGAAGGCTTATGGGAAGCCAACAAAATTTGACTAGTGTCATGGGAAAGATTATAAAGCCTGGCTATGCGGGGAATTGGAGCAGCCAAGCTGTTAGCTTCAGTGTCTGCAATAAAGGATGGAGATCCCTTGATGAATGTGTCATTAAGTCCGGAACTGGGTCCAGGATCCATGGGTCTTCCAGAATGTGATGGTAAAGAAACTGAAACCAAATCTGCCGCAGCCAGTGAGGGGCTATAAGGATGATTGTCCATCCCAGTGACTTTGCTTTCTGTAAAAATCTGGGTATCAGAGGAATTGGGAGAAATGCGTATAGGAGACCCGAGGGCCAATCGTGGACAAGAGCATCCCTCTGAGACTGACCTGGCGGGGGAATCAGGGCAAAATAGCTTCTGCATTTGTTGTTGATATGACTGGCAAACAGGTCGCAGGAAGGCTGGCCCCATTTGTGGAAAATCCTGTCCGCAATCTCTTGTTTGAGGGACCATTCATGGGGCAATAAAATTGCCCTGCTCAGTTTGTCCGCTATGATGATGGATTTGCCCAGGATGTGCATTGCTAACAGAAAGTACTGGGATGACACTGCCCACTGCCATACTCTGAGGGCTTCTCGGCAAAGGGGGTAAGACTTGGTCCCGCCTTGCTTGTTCAGGTACTGACCACTGACATGTCTGTCTGTATTGCAATTGTCCCTAGAGGAAGAGAACTGCTCTCATCTCCAGGACATTGATATGCAGATGTGATTCTTGATCTGTCCATGTGCCTTGGGCAGTCTTTCCCTGAAAATACCCCCCCACACCCTATCAGGGAAGCGTCCATGGTCACAGTGGCAACTGGAGGGGGTAGCATGAAGGGACATCGTATTGTGACATGAAGAGACGTCTACCACCACTGAAGATCCTTCTTGCAAGAATTCGTTATCAGGATTGTGTGATTCATTGGAAGTTCTTGGTAAGACCATTGCGTGAGTAGGAGCCATTGAAGAATCCTCGTATGCATCCTTGCTAACGGGATTGCCAATATTGCTGCTGCCATCAATCCTAGTACTTTCAATACCTCTGCAGCTGGTGCTCTGTTCTTTGATACCAAGGACGTGATGTGTTGGCAAAGAATACAAACCCTTTCTGGTGGAAGACGAAGAGTGGTGGTTGATGTGTCTAATTCTGTCCCTATAAAAATAATATGCTGTGATGGCAACAAGGCAGACTTTTTCGAAGTTGACTGTAATGCCTGGCCAATTGCAGAGTGTCAGAGTAGCCTCTCTTGCTTGAAGAAGTTGATGGGGCTGGGTGGAGAACGGTATGAAATACCCTCTGGAAATGATACTTTGTACCCAATTGCCATTTGTTATATCTAGCCAGGCTTTTGGGTACAATGACAAGCGACCCCCGACTGTCTCCAGAGTAGGCCAGCCGGGCCTCCCTTCAGGAGCGCTGGTAGGACTGACCAGAGAAGTGATCTCTGTCACCCTGATGTTGCGGACCCCCTCTGCCATAAGGGCGGCGTCTTCCATTGTAACCCCTTCCTCTGCCTCTGGAGGGGGGCTCTCCATGTGTGTCTTTGGCCCAAACAAGGATGAGCCGTTAAACAGGGTATTCGTAAAGGAAGACTTGAAGGGTTCCATGAAGGAACAGAGTCTCATCCAGGCATGCTTACGAAGAGCAATTCCTGTACCTGCAGCTCTACTGGAACCATCAGCTGCGTAAGATACGAGACGCATGGACGAGTTAACTATTGAATTAAGGGTAGCAAGCTGGGTAGCAGCTTTGTCAGATACACTCATACCTACAGCACCCTGAAGAGTATCTCCCAACTCCTTAAGGAGATCTCTCTGCAGTCTGGTAAAATGGGTCAAGTAGTTCAGTGATCTGAGTGAGAAAGTCGCTGAACTAAACATGCGTTTCCCATATCTATCCATGATCCCGGATTTTTTGTTAGGAGGATGGATAGACAAGGAAGTCTCAGACATTTCCTTTTTGGTGGCTGCCGCCACCACCATTGCATCAACAGGGACTCCCTTGGTCAAAAAGAACTTATCTGAGGGGGCAGAAATATACTTATTAGGCCTCCTAGGGACAGGTTCCATAGATTCTGGTGACTCCCATGCCCTACGAGAGACCAGATCCATAAGCTGGTCGTAGGGCGGAGACACCCAAGAGGTGGAAGGTTGAGACCTGAATGCCTTCAGGAGAACAAACTCCTCCTCAGTAGGGCTCTTTGACTGCCAGTCTCCCCTCTGCCTAAGAATTTCAAGAATCTCTGCAAAGGAGAGGTCCTCAGAGGGGGATCTAGGGGACCCTTCTGATTCATCCAAGTCGGTGTCTGTTAGAGACTCCTGTGGGGAGTCCAAATGCCTCCTCTTGCATAATCTCTTCCTGGGAACTTCTTCAGGGAGAGGCTCTGGAGAGGTCTCAGAAGAGCAGGGAGCACCCTGTGGGGCTACTTGAGGCTCTGGGTCTCTACGCTTGGATGACCGGAGAAAACAGAAACTGACACAGGCACTTTAGGGGAGGAAGAGGCCAGACCTGGAGATGAGGAAGTCTTAGGAGACGACGCTCGCCTCATGGCTTCGAAAGCACTATGGCTCCGATGAGAAGGAGTAGACTGATCATGAGGAGCCAAAGCCCAGAGAGGAATCCTTGCGACTATCCTCCCCGGACCTGACCGGAGAGTGTCTGCTCCTAGAGTCCCCGGTTGGTGCCAAGGACGTCCGAGCAGATGGAGCAGACGACACTGGAACAGGTGTTGGCTCCAAGGGATCCAAAATCATCCGGTCTGCCTCCTCCAGCTCTGAAGGTCAGGTATGGCTCGGAGGAGGAGGAGCAGATAATCCAGGACTAATGGTCTTCGGCTCTGACAGTTGGGTCTGAGCTGACAGCATTTTAGCTAGGCCTGGTGCCTTTAAGAGCTTCTGAACCCAACCGGTCCATATCCAGATTGGACAGGCTGACCGAAGTCCTGGAGGAGTGAATAGATGGCGCCGATTGGAGAAGTGGAGAGGGAGGTTTTTCGGCAACCGGTTCCAAAGCAGTGTCCCAGGTCTGAAAAGAACAGACTTTCAGCTCCAAAGACAGTGGGGCCGAAGTCGCAACACTTTCCAGCATTTTCCTTTTTTTATCCTGGATTCTGAGGAAGATTTGGACGATTTGCTGGCCCCATCCTGGTCAGACAATGCCTCTGTGAAAGGGTGTTTAATAATAGCCCTGTCAACTAACTTTCCTCTTCCTTTCTACAAGCACTCGAGTGGAAAAAGAGTGACAGATACTACATGACTCCTGCAGGTGCACCTCACCCAAACAGTACACACACTGCACATGGGTATCCGTAGCGGACATCTTTTGTCCGCAGTCTGGGCACTTCTTGAACCCAGACTTAGGATGCTTTTCCCTTTCTTCAGACATAGCAACTAACTTCCTGAAAAAAAATCACAGGATCAAAAAACAAAACTATTTAACTATATAAAAATAGTTTAACTCAGAAATGGGTAATCTAATAATAATAATCAAACAGCCCAAAAGGGGCAGCTCTAATATATCTAAAGGCTATATACAGTTCACTACAAACAGCAATGCAAAAAGACAGCACAAAAGCCCAAAAAGGCAACTAATAAGAGTAATCCAAATTTCAAAAGCCCAAAAAAGGGCAACTCTAATCTAACAAGCTATACAATAAGGCAAGTAAGAAAAGGCCCAAGGCCAGCAGGATGAAGGCAAGCACTAGAGATGTACTGGGAAAAGGAGAAAAACTGGAAAATCTGCTAAACTAGGTAATACTAAGTAAATATAGTAGAAAGATATAAAAATGCAATGGAAGAACTTGCTACTGAAAGTTGAAAATTCCCACAATAGTCTCGAGCAATGCTGGAAACCAAGAGATCCATGCCACGGCAAACTAGATCTGAGGTAATTCCAGTAGTGCATTGTGGGATAAGGAGCTAGGTCTCGAGCTACTGGAAAACTTTGAGCTTGCTAGTCGGCTGTCGGAGCTGAGGATCAGCTCCGAACCCATTAGTGAAGAATGAACGGCGAGATTGAACAACTTCACATCTCTTATTTACATATTTACATATATATAATTATATATATATATAATATATTATATATATATATATATATATATATATATATAAAATTACTTTCTTATACCATACTTTTCTTTCAATATACAATTAAGCTTTAATTTTCCACAAAAATATTTTTTTCTTGGTAACATTTTATTTCTTCACTCTAACTTTTTTTGCCATATTCCAAAATTTATCGCACTTGTGGTCATAGAGTTTTGACTAATCTCTCATCTTTTTCATTTATCGACTTTAGCACTTTGTACAAATTTAATGAAGCAACGTATACCACTGGGTTAATTAACCCTAAACCACCTCCTTTATTTACATAAAAAACTCCCCCTTTTACCTTCTTTAATCTGGAACCCCATATAAATGAAAAATATATCTACAATAATTCCTTGTCAAATGCTGTTGGCAACATAAATACACTTGCTAAGTACGCTATTTTCCCCATCGTTACTGAATTTATCAAGCCTTTTTCTGAATGATAATTTATATGTTCTCCAGAAAAGACATTTTTGCTTTATTTCTTCTGTTGTTTTTTCCCCCACTGAATTCTGCTTGCACCTTTATTCCCAAATTTTATACCCAACACAGAAATTTAATTCATTGTAAAATATATACTCCCAATCTTTACTACATCACCTAAACCTTTGCTTTACTTTTTATTAAGTTGTTCCCATCATCTGCAGGCACTCATTTGTGTAAATTACTACTACTTTTATCCTCATTTTGTTTTTTGCAATTATTATAATGGTATCTGCATATGTTAAGAGAGCTGGAATTCTTAACCCTTCAGGTGATGCGTACCCCAACCTCCATTTTGTAATTTATTTCACATGCTATCACTTTCATAACTAATGCAAAGCGTATACAACTCATTGGGCTTCCCTGTCTTATAACACTCTTCATATGTACCTCTTGGCTTAACCAGCCTTTTACAAGTATTTTTACTTTATGTATGTCAGCATTTAGTAATAATTTCCTAACTTTTCTCACTTATATCCTTCTTATATTCTTTCAGTATTGCCCATAAAATTTTCATGTCCAATTGTCTCCTATCATGATTTTCGCTTCTTTTCCGTTTCATTCCACGTTTTCTCATGTATCCTTTTTATTCCTTTGCCTGTTTTTATATATTTCTTGTTTTCTTTTGTCTCAAGTCATACTGCAAGATCAGAAAATCCTGTTTCAACTACCTCCCCTTCTGTTAACTAAAATTTCTGATGCTATAAAATCTATATCTGATGGCAATTTTCATTCACCCTCAACATATGTGACACTGATCTGACCCAGCCGTTACTTCAGCTAGCGGAAGCCTACAAACTCTCGAGCTCTTCCCTACCCACAATTCTTTGGTCCCCTTTCACCTCGGATCTCATTTGCCACTTTCTTTGCTGATAGCGCCCAAGCATTCTTTGGGTGATGAGTAAATTTCTTGGATTATACCTTTCTTTCTATTCCATTTTTAGTGTAAACTTTTCCATATTCTGCTTGTGACTTTTCATGATCTTTTTTGGGTCTTCTTAGTTACCATCGTTGGCCTATGTTGAGAAGCTGGCAGAGTATGGCAGTGAGAAATAACCTCCAGTCACTTTTTGGTGGCAATGCACATTCCAAGGAAGTCCAGCCTGATAGAAGACAAACTCAGGTCCATTCTATTACCTCACAAATGGTCTCTCAACCACAAAGTAGTGAAAATGATTTTTCATCACTGGGGTCAGCCTTGCTGCGAACTTTTTTGCATCTCCCCTAAACATCAAATGCAGCAGCTTCTTTGCCCTAATCCACCCAGCAGGGAGTCACCGAGAGAAGCTCTTCTCCATGATTGGCCCCCCAGTCTGTTGTACGCCTATCCCCCAGCTCCCTTGATCCCCAAATTCTTACAGAAGGCAGTCAGCTTGAAGAGCAGAGTAGTCCTCATTGCACCTTACTGGCCCTGACAAGTGTGGTTCCTCTTTGTTTTGCCGCACCTACACTCTCCACCTTGGATTCTGGATCAGACTCCCATCCTACAGAACTGATTTTACCCATACCTTCCCAATCAAAGACTGACTGCATAGTTTCTCCAATTCCATTGATGGCCAGGCAACCTATGCTTTCATCCCCAGTCTGTTCTATTTTCTTATCATCCCATCAACCTTCTACTAGGAAATTGTGCAAAAACAAGTGGAAAAGATTTGTTTATTGGATAGAGAAAAATCACATAGAACACTTTACAGCTCCTATATATGCAGTTCTTGAATTTCTAGCAGACTTTTAAATAAAGGAACAAGCACATTTACTGTTAAAGTTCAACTTGCAGTAATTTCAAATTTCCATGTGGGGATTACACAATTCTTCCTTGGCTTCTGCAAAATTTTGAACCTGCAACCAAATGGGATTTAAAATACCTGTCTCAGAAGACGGCCTTCTTGGTTGCTATTTCCTCAGCCAGGAGAATATCAGTGCTTCACATTTTATCCTTATGCATTTGTGGTTTTGTTTAAACATTAGGTTCTATACACACAATTTTAAGTGTTTTATTATATTAAATTGATTGGTTATTGGATGTCACATGATTAGCTTGAGAGGTATTTAAATGGCTTGTGTTTTAATAATGGCAGTTATGAAAAAGTCCCACTTGGGGACAAAAGTGCTTAACTGCCTGTAATAAATTTGTGGAATTTTGTGTACTTTTGCTGTTTTTTCCAAATATCTAGTGTGGTTATTTATCCTAAAAACCCTCTTACTTGATCCTTCACAAGGTTAGGGTCACCTTACAGACCAACGCGTCCTTTCTACCGAAGGTGGTGTAGGAATCCAATGTTAATTAAGGCGTTCATCTTCCAGTATTCTTTCCAAATTTCAGTAACCAAGGGGAATTCTTGCTACATTCATTGGATCTCTATAGACAGTTGCTTTACTGTTTGCATCATACAAAGGATTCCAGGAAATCACACCAACTTTGTTTCCTTTGTGCACCATCGGTTGGGGCAACCTGTCAAAGTATAGCTAGATGGATAATGGAATGTACTTCTTTGGTGTAGGCAAAACCGAATCTGCCCCTCCACAAACCTGTAAGAGCTCATTCTACCACATGTGTGGCAACTTCAACTTTTTTTTTTTTTATTCTAGTGAGTCCATGGATGATATTTACACAGCTGCTACTTTGTTAAATCCACATACCTTTATCAACCACTGCAAACTAGATCTGGTCTCAAAGGGAAGGGATGGTGTCAGATAAAGAAGTTATGTACTGACCACAATGTTCTATCTGTGTTGTCCATTTTTATTCAGCTTCAACTCCCCACCCTCCAACCGCCGGCCTTTTTTGGTTCAAATTCCCTGTGTCAAGAAGCGTATCTGTGAGGACACAGCATCCCTTCCTTCCTTGGATTTGAACTCCAGTGATCTTTATAATTCTTCTCTCAGGCTATATGCATTATCTGAGGTGACGGGACCAGAGCATTGTGGATAGGGATGAGCTCAAGAGTTAGTAGGCTTCCACAAGCTGTAGTAATGGCTGATTCGGTTCCAAGTCCCATACATTGAGGCTGAATGAAAAATGGACAACGCAGATGGAATGTTATGGTGAGTACATAACTTCTTTTTTAGTTTTATACATACCCCTTTTGTAAACCTATGAATTATTGTCCCAATGTTTTAACTTGCCACATCTGATAACTTCTAACATTTATATTGTTTCCTTACTTTTTACGCTTGCCTCTTAAACAAGTTAGTATCCTGTTATTATAATATTCGTAGTTATCACTACATAGTCTAAAATCTGATCAAGTAAGCTTTCCCTTTCTTTACAGTTAGTACAAGTATATAATGTTATAATCCTATATACTTTTTCTTTCCATTTTTAAGTCTACAATGGTTAATCTTCCCATTTTTACTTAGTTGTTGCATCTAATATCTGTAAGATCAGTGCATATTGTCCTCTCATTCAGTCAGTTCAGCATGGCTTTTGGAGTTTTGAGAAGTACCCACTGCAGGGAAAAATATTTCTTTGATTATACTCTACTTATTTTAAACCTGCTTTGTTTTTTCTACAGTATAAATGTTATAATCCTATATACTTCCATTTTAAATTTACAATAGTTAAGTCTTCCCATTTCTGCTAAAGTTATATCTAATATCTTTACTGTTTTTCTACAGACTACGGCTATTCCAGAACACCTCTCATTTCCCGAATGCCAGATCATCTTTCGTCGTCATAGTTTCTCTATTTCTAATCTTTCTTCATTTGTTAAAAATCGTGTCTTCTAATGTAATTACATCTACATTGCATGTATTACACCACTGCAAAATTTATATTCTTACTATGTTCTTAATACTATTCACATTTAGAGAAAGCACCCAAAAATGTTCATTTTTTTCTCTTTTCGTTGGTTTCATGGTTTCACAAGCATGACTCATTATTAGGCTTGTTTTCTTAACGGTCCATTGTTGGACTAATCAATTTTCCTTCCCATAGATGAGAATCTAACATCGTACCTTGTACATGCAAGTCAAGTACCTTACCAGTTATGCCAAGTCCCCATGTTTAGCTGTATAAGTTCTTTTTCTTCCATTTCCTTTCATTTTTTTTCTTTGTGCTAATCCCTTTAAATTTTCTTTTACTCTTTTTATCAATAGATTTTTTTTTCCTTTCACTAACTCCTAGTTTGTTGTCTGTCACTTATTTCATAACCTTCTTTTATATCCTTTTTATTATTTTTCACATCTACTTTTTCTTCTAGTTTTATGCTTCTAAAATTTTTTGTTCATTTTTTACATTTTCTTTACTGTTTTCATTTTTGTAATCCATCCATAAAGTCCAATTTTGTTACATCTTTAACATTTCAACTCGCATTGTGTCTCATGTCCTATTTCCCCACTTCCTTTGTCAGTTATTTATCAAATGTCCTTTTCAAAAAAAAAATTGGTGTTGTCTCCAGTATTTTTGCAACACCCCTTTTCCCTTCCACATTAATTATGCTTGATGTATGTATAATTTTTTCTCTCTATTTTTAACACAATATTACAATCCCAGGCACCAGTCCGTAAACCCCTTTGTCGTTAACTTTTTCAGTGTCAAGGACTTCTTTACGAAAAGCTTTCAAATGTCCTTTCAAAGTCTCTCTCCCTCCTCTGATTGAAATTGTATATTAATCTTTTTCCCCTGTAAAATGCTTTTATCACAGACTCTCTAGTTTATAGTGTCTCCATATTCTGCAAGAAAAATTTCCATTGAAAAAGGTCTAAAATATGTCACAAAATATCTGTTAATAAGAATAAATGTTCTTACCTTGTGCTTTTACACCCAAATGAGCTATTAAATTGTCCCACACTTCATGCCTGTCCATTTATTTGTCTTCATTACTTCGAAACCTTACCACATACTTTTATGCCATTCCTTTTGTCTTACTTTTTTCTGCATAAGATTTCTTTTCCATTTTATCACTCTTCAGGATTGTCTACGCATCCTACTTTTGTATTTTCTCCATAATGTCCCCACCAGGAAACATCTCCTTCATTTTCTGACTCACTATGCACCATTTCAGTAAATCATCCCACAGCCCTCCCAAATGGAGGGTTGTAATTATACATACATCATTTGCTGACTCGTGCATCGTTTCTGTGAAACATTTCCTTAGAATCTTGTACATATTCTCTGGTCTGTATATTTGCTTTCACCTTGATTTCTTTCAGTACTCCATTTCCTCGCCTCTCCGTCTGCCTCCCTGTTTCTCCAGGCCACCCCGTGCCTGAAACAGAAACAGGAGGTGTTCTTCCAAAATGGTTCCCACTTGCAACAATGATGAATAGGGGAAATTCCTCATTGCCCTGGTCAAATTTCCCCAGGCAGTGTAAAGAACACCTTTGGTTTCCCCTGAAAGGTGCTACTAGCCTAGTAGGGCTAACCCAGTCATCAAAGGATAAATAAATCTGACCTGACTTTTAGAGCTTTGCAGACATCCCCCTCCTTGCCAGATGGACATGCTCCCATGCTATCAACATTTCTTTAGTATAAGAGAGAGAGAGACTTCTGCCAGTGCTATCTTTAGTTTGCTCTTTCTTGCCGATTGCAGATCAGTGCATATTGTGCTCTCATTCGTCAGTCAGTTCAGCATGGCTTTTGGAGTTTTGAGAGAAGTACCCACTGTAGGGAAAATATTTCTTTAATTATACTCTGCTTATTTTAAACCCACTTTGAATTTTTAGGAGGCATCAGATGTATATGTCAGAAGTTATTTTCTGAGTACATTTCATGCAGGAAGCAGATCCCTTGTAAAGTCTCCACACCCAGTGTATAGTTTGACAATAAAGCACAACAACCCTGACTGCTGTCACTATGCATCTTTCAGTCCGAAGATGAAGAAGGCTGCACACCATGGCCAAAGTCACTGTGGCATTGGACAAGTCTACAGTGGATACCTAACCAAAAAAAGGAATATGAAGGAGAAGGATTGTATTCTGAGGGTAGCTGAAGACCTCCCTAGGCTCAAGTTCACTTGAGTCAATGAAGCTCTTCTCCAACCCCAATGTCTACAGATTGGTACCAGGCATTGACCTTCAGTAGGCTGCACTATGACAGCAGCATATTCTCCCAAGCCAAAGTCCTCCAGCATTTAAAGGGCCTCCCACAATCAATCCGGTTCAAACATTTGTATCTTGATTTCTGACAATAAGGAAGGTATCTCTTCACTTTGGACACGTGGGCATCCACATTTTCGACGTGATTGCCTGTATCCGCAGTTGTACAGGGACCATGAAGGCAGATGCACTCAGATCTAGCAAGGCATCCAGGCACCAAATGTTTGATATCTTGCCTCGGTGCGAGCTGAGTGGGTTGTTATCCATTTCTGTTTCCAGGGATTCCACTTAAGACTTACTGAATTTGGCAAAGGATTTCATACATATTCTTAAAAACTGTCAACCATTTTCAGAATAGGAGTTCAGGTCAGGGGGCTCTAGTCTTAAGAAAGTCAGACTCTCAGGATATCTTTTCATTTGTTTACCCACCAGAGAACGTCCCATTTGTTGATACCTCAACAGTGTGAAGGATCATTTTAGATGGGAGTCAAGAGTTATGAGATGTCCAGATGCAGGGATCTAAAGGACTTACCTGAACCAAAACCTTCAGCAATGCCCAAAGTGGAGAGGCTTGGCAGGCACATTTAGTAGTCCATCTTTGAAGCCAGATTTTCAGCCCTGTGTTCCCAGGAAACCTGACCATTTTAAAAGGTTGTGGATTCCTGCAAATATATTTAAGTCTCCCAGAGCTTATTGTAAATGGAACCATGTATACTGAGCCAGAAGATGTAGCAAACCTCCTGGCTGATAAATTAATTTCCAACTTTACCCCTCACCCCCTCATCCCTCCCTCAGGAAATACCATCAAATAAAGCTCCCCCTAGTATCACTAGGGAACCGGTCCTTAATGCTCTCTAAGACCAAGAACACTACATCAGTAGGCCCAGACAGTATCCCAGGATGCCTTCTAAATAGCATGAAACATGACCTATCAGGGCCTCTCAAATGACTTTAACTGTAGCCACCAAACAGGCTTCATGCCTTATGAATGGAGAATAGCAGCAGTCATCTCTCTGCACAAAGGTGGCCCAACTACAGACCCACAAGTCTCACTAGTCTTACATGTAAAGGCTTGGAAAGAATTGTCATGGAAATATAGTAAACCTCCCAACACTGGACCCAAACCAGTTTGGTTTTATCAAGGGCAGATCATGCCTACACAACCTGATGGACTTATTTGAGAAGGTAACCAAAGCAATGGGTGAAGGAAAAATGGTTCACACTGCCTACCTTGACCTGGCCAAGGCATTTGACGCAATACCCCACTTGGGCACTGTTGCCAGACTCAAGAGGTTAGGTAAAAACTCATGTCACCCACTGGATGGCCAACTGGCTCACAGACAGGACCCAGGAAGTTAGAATTGGGAAATCCACCTCTACAAATAGGCCAGTCACAAGTGGAGTCCCTTGGGGATCAGTCCTTGGACCGTTGTTTTTTGGCATTTACTTCTCTGACGTCAAGCCCAATCTCAGTGGTCCCTAGCCGACTAAATTTGCAGGTGATTGCAAATTAGGAGCTGTCATTGAATCCCACACTGACACAAATGTTTTCCAGAGGGGCGGACACAGACAACTGGTGTTAGAGCTATGGACTGAAACTAAATGCCAAGAAATGCATAATAGTATCCTTTGTGAAGTCATCCACCCCTGGTAACTATGACATTGACAACACACCCTTTAGAGCTGACCCAGTAGTCAGGGAGAGAAGGAGACGCACGGTAATCCAGCCTTTGACCATCACGTGTCTACAGTAGTGAAGAAATTATTCTATGTTGTGCAGCTAATAAATGTATGGCATCTGAGTCCAAGGAAGTCATTGTTCCACTGTGTTCAGCATTCATCAGACATATTGAGTACAATGCCCCCTTGGTATGTACCTAACCAGGTATATCCAACAATTGGAATGTCCACAGAGGTTCCTCACTAAAAGAATACAGGGCATAAGTAAAATGTCCTTTGCAGACCACCTCAAGGCCCTATCCCTATATTCTGTCTCCTACATGCTCTTGAAGTGAGATCTATGCCTGGCATACAGGGCATTGTCAGACCCCACTCTGATGGACCTCCTTCATATCCACAAAACAAATAGCACCAGAATTACCTGTTCCAAAGACTTAAACCTTGTATCCCAGAGACTACCCTATGTATGGAACAGGCTCCCCATCCATGGGGAGCAGAGTTCCTCCCTAACCCAATTCAAGTGCAACTTGAACAATTGGATGGGGAACAGGACACCCATCACTGGTTTGGCACCTATGTCTATAATTGACACAGGCGACCTTTAAATGGTTCATCTCCCAGACCCCTGTTTGTAAATATTTTATCTCCCAAACCCCTGCGTACACTTTTCAAGGGTATCAGAACTTATAAAGAGATTTAGGATGCATTGTTTGCCTTAAAAAGGCTGCTATGGTTGTTTATCTAGTAAACACCTGTGAACCAAGAACCCACTTCCAAATGAATGTAAATTACTGGAATTCTTTGAGAAGGTCTGCATCTGTCACATTAGCATGCAGGGTTTTAAATTGTCAGACATTTGCATTAAAATAACAAGAAGCATTGCCATTTCAGTTAAAGGATAATGCTGAGGGGAGACAGTGCTGTAATTGTGCTCCCTATCTTCCCATGTAGCAAAGACCCCCTCAAATGTGGCTTATGATATTATTCATACAGCTTTTAGGATGGAAGCTTCATGTTCAGTGATGAGACATGTCAGGCTGAGGACTACATCCCACTAGACCATGTTAAATTTCAAATGTTCTTCGTGTTTCTCTGTTGCAGTCCTAACTTGTGGGATTTTCTGCTGTGGAAGCCCTTGGCTGGCCTGACTACCAGATTAAAAATGTCCCTCCCCCTAAGACTGACAGACGCCCTTCCTTGACGTCAGTATGGTTGAGTATAAAGGGAGCCAGCTGACTCCATTACACGGGTCTTTTCTTGCTGTTGGAGCCCAAAGCAGTGTTTTAGTGCATCTGTCAGTCTGCACCAGAAAGAAGTCTTCCAAAGCTAGGTACCCCATTGGTGAACTCTTTCTCTTGCTTTAACTTATGTCAGATAAAGTCAACAATTGTCTCCTCTGTGGTAAGCGAATACCACACAGAGATTTTCATACTTTGTGTCACATGTCTAGGCTCAGATCACAACGTCCCTAATTGTAATTTTAATGCCAATTTCAATTCTCTATCGGGTGTGGGGCCAAAATCTTAGCTAGGCATTTTAGTTTGCAATCTTCCATGCGTCATTCAGTAGCTTCTGCCTGTCATCCTGAGGTTGAGCAAAGACAAAGAAAATAGGTCCTCAGACAACAACCATTCACCTTTGGCCAGTCCCCCAAGGCTCATTATCACTGAGGAAGATGCAGCACACTTGCAGCCCCCTTCTACAACTGAGGTGGTGGCACAGGCTTTTGTCGAGATCCTTAGAGTCTGATATGCTGTTGGATCCCTCCACTTCTACACAGGTCTTTGCTTTCAGTTCATCTCTTGGGTGCGGGGTCACTCAGCAGACCTCTACTTCCAACGAGCAATCTTGTACCACAGACTTTCCTTTAAGGCGTCAGTCTGCATTGGTCCTGCCTTGCAAGGAGACTGGCATCAGGATGGCAGAGGTACTAGACCTAAAGCTAAAGCTGTTTCTAAGAAGGATTCTACCTCAGGTCCTATGCCTAGGCCTATTGGCTCCCACTCAGCAGGTTATGAGCAGGGACCTGGTCAGGTTAGCTGAGGACCTCATCTCCTTAGTCTGAGCTAGGTAACACCCTGTGTAGTCTTCCCCAATGAAAAGGAAGCGGGATCCTACCCCTAAAGTTTTCTGTGAACCTCCAGAATCAGATGAGGATTCTGACTAGGAGGGGTCTCTCTTTGGGAGGGGACCCTACCTTACTTCCTTTTTGAGAATTCAGATTCTGAGGAGAATTTACCATCAGCCTCACCTCCCAAAGACATCAACTTTGGGGAAACCATCCATGCCATGAGGGAATATTTCCAATGGGAGGCACAAAACTGCCTACAATCTAAAAAGGTTAGGGAGTTCCTTGACCTCCATGAACACAAACCTTTGGCTATTTCTCCTGTATTAAAGGTTGCAGAGGATGTTTTTATGGGCTCTTCTGTGAACTAGGCTCTGTACTTCCCAGCCCTGTGAAAACCAGACCCGTTTTACAGGATGTTGATCTCGCATAAATACCTCTTCAAAAATCCTTCTGCTGACACAGAGGTTGTTACTCCAGGTCCCAAGGGAGCAAAAGTAAGTGCCTTACCTACTGACAAGGAAAGCAGGGCCCTTGATAGGTTTGGTAAAAAAAAAGTCTACATCTCTGCTACCCTAGTCATGAGAGGCCTTAACTGCCAGTTTCATATGATAAAATACCAACAAAGTATTTCAGATAAAATGAAACAAAAGACTTCCTCCGTGAAAGACAGGAAGAACATTTCTAAAGAAGTGTTGAACCTTTACCATTCCAGCTCTTCAGTGACTAGACACTCTTTACACTGTGGCTATGATGATATGGAGGTAGCTGAGCTGCTGTATCTGGCTGTGTCATTAGAAGACATGCTTGGCTTAGGGAACAGTCGCTACCAGACCATTTCAAATTCAAACGTCTAGCTGCACCTTTAGATAAGCACTTCCTTTTTGGGCCAAAGGTAGAGGCTGTGCTAAAAAAGATGGAAGACAAAGCAAAATCTATGCAAACTGTCAAGGATTTCCTCCAACTTCATACTCCTAGGCTTAGTAGAAATTTTCCCACTAAACACTGGTCCTTTCTATACAGTCAGAGGAAGCCTCAGAGGGGAAAGGCCTCAAAGGCAACAGCAATCAAAGGCCTAGGCAGTAGTCTTCAGGAATCACCAGTCAGGGGAGTTCTAGGCCACAGGGCCCTGGCAGCGATCAGCAATGACTCCCTCCCCTACCCCCACTCCTACCATCTCCAAAACAGGCTATCCCTGTTCAGAGAAAACTGGTTCCTGATTGCTTCAGACAAGTGGGTTCTGAAGGTTATTTCAGATGGTTACAAGCTCACTTTCAAAGAGCCATTGAGATACTTGGGTTACTCTGATGTTCCACAAAATCAGAGTGGAGCCCCTTTCTTAGCTTCACAATCTAAGCTCACAGGGCTCCGTGGAACGAGTATCAGATCATTAAATATAGAAAGGGTTCTACTCCAGGCTATTCTTGGTTCACAGAAAGGAAGGCTGTTGGTGCCCTGTTCTAGACCTATCCACCCTCAATCAGTCCCTGCTGATACCAAAATTCAAAATGTTAACTGAAGTACCTACTCCCCATGATACCCCCTCAGGCCTTAATGGTCACCTTGGACCTAAAAGATGCTTACTTGCACATTTCCATAGAGGAATCTTGCAAAAATGTTCTTCACTTCAGGGCAAGTAACAGTTGCTTCAGTTCCCTGCACTGCCCTTTGAGAAGACTCTAGGAACAGTAGACAAGCCAAAGTGTTTAGCTCCTGTGATAGCTTTTTGCAGAACAAGAGGGATCCAAACGTTCTCCATCTGGACAACTGCCTCATTCAAGCCATGAGTCAGTCAAAGCTCCTCAAGGATCTGGCCTTCACTCAGACCCTCCTCACCTCTTTGGGGTTCACCATAAATATTTGCAAATCCAACACAGACCCATCCACCAGGATACTTTCCTGGGGGCTCTTCTGGATTCCTCCCTCCTTCCCTCCAGAAAAGGTCTCCTTTTTGGCTCGATACTTGCAAAACATTATGCCGAGAGAGTGCCCGTCACCCAGGGAATTCCTCAGAGCATTAGGCTGCATGGTGTCTTGTATCCTCATGATCCCTCTGGCCAGGCTGCACATGAGGAAGCTCCAGTGGTACCTCAAGATTCTGTAGTGCCAGCACTTACAATCTCTGGAGACAGATATTCCACTGATCCCTTTCCTCAAAGAGGAATTTGCATGATAGGCATGGACATGTTCCCAGAACCAGGGTCTCCCCTTCAGGTTCATGCCTCAGGACCAGACTTTAACCACAGATACTTCAGAGACAGCCTGGGGAGGTCGTGTCCAACACCTTCAGTCCCAGGACATATGGCAAGATCAGTTCACACGCAAACGCATAAATTGGAAAAGAGTTGATGGCAGCGCAGAAGGGCCTAGTGGCTTTCAAAAATCAGTGAAACCCAAGAGGTCCTGCTTGTCAAAACAGACACCACAGTTATGTGGTGTGTAAAAAAGGAGGCACCAACTCTTACCCTCTTTGTTGACTATTGATGCAGGTGTGAGAGACAGCTCACTCTGGGGTTGCACCTCATGGCACAATACCTCCAGGAACTCGAAACACTCTAGCAGATCATCTCAATAGGAACTTGATGGCTCCCCATGAGTGGCATCTGCATCGGGAAACATTTTTCAGCATAGTCGACAAATGGGGATCCCCACAGATAGACCTCTTTGCCATCAAATAAAATTCTCAACTGAAAAAAATTCTGTTCCAGGAGCAAACTACCCACAGCCTGGAGGAGAGATGCATTCTCCCTCCTTTGGATCCACCTGTTCCTTTGTGTTCCCTCCCCTTTCTCTCCTTCCAAAGATCCTCCTAAACATTGGGGAAGAAGGCCCAAGGGTCATCCTGGTGTAGCCCCAGACTGGCCTAGGCAGCACTGGCATCCTCTGCTACTGAGTTTAACCGACAAAATAACATGACAGTTACCTCAAAGAATGGACCTTCTGACTCAGGAGAGGTTTGTACATGCCAACCTACAGACTCTCAAACTCACAGCTTGCATAATTCCAGAAACAACTACTCTGAGCTCACCCTAAGCAGCAAGTTCAAGACATTCTCTGAGGCTAGAAAACCTAGTACTAGGAAATCACACTCAGCCAAGTGGAACAGATTCTACATTTGGTGTCATCAGTAAGGCCTCAATCCTAAATCAGCCAGTATTTCTGCCATTTTATATTACCTGGCTACCCTGCTGGACAGAGGCATATCCTTTTCTTCCATCAAGACTCACATCTCTGCTTTTTCAGCCCACATTCCTACTATTCCTCCTACTCCCATCCTCTCATGAAACAATTCCTTAGTGGATTGGTCCACCTCAGACCTCCCAGGAGACAACTCACACCTCCTTGGGACTTTTTTTTGTTCTAAAAAAATGATGCTTACCCCCCTTTGAACATGCACTTTCTGCTGATTTAAAAGTTTTAACCTGGAAGACTGCCCTTTTACTGGCTGTCACTTCAACTAGAAGGGGCTCTGAACTACAAGCTCTCATGGAGGTGGAACCATTTCTCATATTCCACCCAGAGTATCCGTCAGGACTAATCCCTCATTTATGCCCAAGGTGGCCACCGATACATCCTTGACTCAAGCCATACAATTGCCCACCTTGCTCCCCAAGCCTCACAACAGGGGAGAAAGAATCTTTCACTCTTTGGATGTGCACAGACAGCTTCTCTACTATCTTGACAGAACTAAGTCCTTCAAGAAATTAGGCCAGTTCTTTGTGTCCTTTGCCACTGGCTCTGAAGGGAAACCAGTCTCCAGACTATCTCCAAGTGGATCTCCCACAGTATTTCCTTGTGTTATGGCAGTCATCGCAAGAAAACTCCTGAAACTGTAAGGACTCGCTCTACTAGGACCACTTCTACCTTTGCTGCCTTCATGAAAGTAGTGCCTAGCAAAGACGTTTTGGAAACTTGCTACTTGGTCATCTGTGCATACCTTTACAAGGCACTAACACTTAGCCTTCAAGTCCAGAATAGGATTTGCCCCTTGCAAGGCATATTCTCTTCTCCATAATTTACCTTCCACCCTCATCACAGTTTTGAGAATTGTACCACAAGTCAGGACTGCAATTGAGAAACATGAAGAACCTAGTACAGTTGTGTACACTTACCATAAACAGAGGTTCAAGTGTCTTCACTATTGCAGTCTCTCCCTTCCTTCCTCCTTTTTACCTGCAGTAGTAATCTGTTTCTATTTTCTGCACTGTCCAGAGCTCCCCCTGGGTGTTTTCCTTGCAGGCCCCTTTTTTTACCTTTGTCCCCTGCTTATGCTTCATCCTAGGGGGCTCCTTTTAAGGGCAAGTAAAAACTTATGTAATGGTGTCGCCTGGCTCCCTTTATATTCAAACTTACTGCTGTCAGGGAAGAGCATCCACCAGCCTTAGGAGGAGGGAGATTTTTACTCTGGTAGTCGGACTGGCCAGGAGTTTCCACAGCAGGAAATCCCACAAGACAGGACTGCAACAGTGAATATACTTGTACTTCTACATTCATGGTAAGTGTACGCAACTGTACTTTCCTCAGTGTCCCAATGAAGAGGCATTTGCTTTCTGGACCCATGGAAAATTAGTGATCTGATATTGTTAATCCTCGTTTGTTCCTTATGCATGGGTTTCGGTTCCGAGCTCGGAACGGAGCCGGCCATTTTCCAAGCTCACGTCAGCTTCAAACTCTTGAGCTAAACTCTTACCCACAATTCCCCTCTCCCTGTTACCCCATATTTTGTTTGCCGCATTGCCAACCGGTCATATCAAGCTACTTCTCTTGAGCTAAGTACAGTGAATTGTTGTTTAATTGCTTTACAAATTACTTTTCTGTCAGAAAAGTTGATATTTTATTGTCTCTCACCCTATCGCATCTAGCATTCATAATTTCCTCAGGTTTTTTTCCTGTTCTTTCTTACTTTTTTACCGCAAGGTAATTTTCTCCTTACCATCGTTGGTAATCCCTTTCCCTTTCTCTTTCATACCTTCGGGTTCTCTCTTGTACCATTGTTGGTACTTTTCTATTTGTTAATATGGCAGATAAAAAGGGTAGTCTGTGGTTTAAGCGGTGTTCTGATTGTGGACACAAACTGCCTACTTCTGATGCACACTCTTTGTGTTTATTGTTTGGGAGCTTCCCATTTATCTGTTGAACCACCTTGTACTATTTGTGAGAACTTTTCTAATAGAACTTTGTTAGAAAGGAAAAATAAGCTGATACTGAAGGGACTTCTAAAATCTCCCTTTTCAGAGCCTATTTCTGGGTCAGAGGTCTCAACCCCTCTTAAAGCCCATAAGAAAATGGATATTTCTAGTAAGGCTAATTCCTTGCCTTCGTCACCAGCTGGGGACTCTCACCAACCAAAATCTAAAAAGGCTAACATTTCGACTCCGGAGCGCTCTGTCAGCCCCGGTGCTTTCGGTGCCCAGACATTCAGCACCGAGGCCTTCGGCTCCATTAGTGACTTCAGCTCTGTCCTCTCCTGCAGCCTTCTACATATCAGCACTGAGGGGCTCCTTGTTTCAGACCATTACCACTGTTGGCACCGACCATTCAGTTGGTGCAGACCTTGACCGCATCGATTCCGAGATCTTCCTCAGAACCAAGGCCTTTATTGTTGACTCCAGTTTTGTTGGTTCCAGCTTTGGCACCGGCAACCACTTGGGCACCGATCCCTGTGTCTCTGCAGACAATGACATCGGCACCAATGTCTTCTTTGGTGCAGACTACAGTAGTTCAGTCTTTCTCGGCACCGTTGTCCTCGGTGCGGTCAGATGAGATGGACGCAGAGTCTGGCTCTTTTCTGGATGGGCCTGTTTCTCCTCAAGTCTCTGTGAGGTCCACAAGAAGTCTTCTGAACATGATGTGTTGCGTCTTGTGGACCAGGCATTCTTGGCCAGATGTATTCCACCTCCCAGGAGCTATCCTTCTTTGGGAGGTGATCACCCATCTCCAAAGACACCTTCTTATTCTCCTCCTCCTTTGCCTTTGAAGTCCATGGATATAGTACAGTCTTCCCCTTCTGTGGTTTCCTTTATGGATCTCACTAAAGAACAGCAGTTGCCTTCATGGCAGGAAAGTTTTGCTATGACCCAGGATGTCAGCTGTGACAGGCATAGCTTGCTGCTCCATAGCCATCCAGGGACTCTGAGTCAGCAGGCTGAACCACTTAGGAGAGGAGTGCCCCCTATCCTAGACATACACTCCTCTCTGGGTAGACCAGCCTTCCAACTGATGGAGAAGGTGTTCACTGCTGCTGGTGATACTGGACTGTATACCTCTGTCCTCCTCTGGTACACTGGTTTCACAAGTCGCACCTAGTGGACACCGGGTGCAAGGGCCTCAGGATATATTCCCACAGGAATCCCCTTTTCCGTTGTCTTCCCCAGCTTCTCCCGCTGAGGAGGTCCACCAGAAAAGTTTGTGTAAGAGTAAGCACATGAACTCCACAGAGGAGTCCCTCACCAAAAAGACAGATTTCGATGAGGGGGAAGGATCCCCTTGGTCACCCTCTGAGGTATCCTTTGGTGATATCCTTGAACTCCTGAAACAGAGAGGTGACTGGCAGCCCTGTAATCTGACCCCTGAGGAATCCGTGTTCCTGCAGGCCTTTCGCGCCCAGCCCCCTACCTCCTGGGTTACTCCACCTGCTGATGAACTTGTCAAGTTCATCGTGCAGCGTGCTTGGAAGGCCCCTGATGCTGTTGAAGCTGTTCCCTGGAGGCCAGATAAGATCTTGTCCCCTCCTGCTTCAGATCCACATTGGTCCAAAGGTCTTCCTGTAGATGCTTTGGTGGTGGCAGCCGCAACAAAAAAGGATCTGGCAGAAGAAGAAAGCCAGACTGTCCATCTGCGTAACAGAGTCTCCTGGGTCCTAGACAGAATAGGGAAGTGCACTTTTGCTTCAGTGACCTTTGCTATCAGGTCCCTGAATTATATTGCACATTTTACCAGGCTTCAAAGGGATCTGGTTTCTGAGCTCTCTAAAACCTTGGCTGGTGCAGTGTCTGATGAGGTCCATGACAAAGTGGCCTCTCAGCTGACCACCATTGAGTCTATATCTAACTTCTCTATGTTATTGATATCTCACACATCAGAAGGAGCAGCTAGAGCAGCGGGTTCAGCTGTGGTCTTGAGACGACATGCCTGGATGTGCTTGTGCAACTTTGCAGAACCTTTTAAGTCTTCCTTTCTTATTGCCTCCATTGAGCCCTCGTTGTTTGGGCCCAAAGTTAAAAGCACACTGGGATGGTAAGACACTTTCTGCAGTAGGTGTCCATTATTCTTCCCCTCAATGTGCTTTCTCCCAAAACAAAAGAGTGGGAAGATATGGTTCAAGAAATCTCAGGGTCCTTTCCATGACACACAGGCCGAGTTCTCCCCCAGAGGCACAGGGAGAAACTCACAGGGAAGATGTTCCTTTCGGGGCAGAGGGAGACTGCGTAACCAGGGTTCCAGGGATTCTTTCCCTGTTCAATCCTATCAGTGCTCCTGAAGAGCGGCCCAACTCCTTTCCTCTGTAGGTGGTTGGGGGACCATTTCTCCTTGTACCCTTCTGCCTAGCTAACCATCACCACAGATTCTTTGGTACAAAGGATTATTACCAGAGGTTATCATATCCCCTTCGTTCTTTGTCCCGTCCCTTCAAAAAATCTTCCCGACATTCCACCCAGTCAAAGGGAAGAAGCAGCACTAGAGATAGAAAAGCTGCTAAGAAAAAGAGTCATCCAAATAGTCCCTCCAGACCAGATAGGATCCGGATTCTACTCTACTGTTTTTGGTGCCAAAGAAAACCGGGGACTGGAGACCAATTTTGGATCTCAGTGTATTGAACAAGTTTGAGAGAATACAAAAATTCCGGATGGTCACTATGCAGTTTATCCTCCCGCTTTTGGAAAAAGATGATTGGATGTGCTCTGTAGATCTTCAAGACTTCAAGATGCATACTACCACATAAAGGTGGACAGGCCATCAAGAAGATTTCTGCGCTTCCGTGCAGAGTACTGCCCTTTGGACTCTCTGCAGCCCCCAGTGTTCACAAAGTGCATGTCAGTTGTCACAGCTCACTTGTGACTTCAAGGATTCCAGGTGTTTCTATACTGAAACGACTGGCTCATTTCCGCCCCCACCAGACATCTACTGGAAAAAGCCCTGGCATACTCGCTCCTTGCTGCTCAAAGGCTAGGCATAACCATAAACTGGCAGAAATCCAATCTCACCCCATCTCAGTCGACAGAATTCATAGGGGTTATCTTGGACACAAAAAACTGCAGAGCTGCTATTCCAGAGCATAGAATTTTAAGGATAAAGCAACAACTAATTCCAATCCTTTCAAAGGAAAAATCCATGGCTCACTCTGTTCTACAGCTGTTGGATTCCATGGCAGCCTCCATTACCATTGTTCCCCTGGCCAGGTTTCACATGAGGCTTCTGCAATGGCTACTGCTCACCCAATGGTATCCTTTTCAGCATCCTCTTTCAGCCATGATTCGAGTGACCCACAGGTGCAAACAGGATTTAAATTGGTGGATGACACACAATCTCTCACAATGGTCTTGCCCCTTTTCCCCCCAGCAACCCAAGGCCACAGTGACCATGGACGCCTCCCTGATGGGGTGGGGGGGGCTATGTCAGGGACACAGTCCAAGGCACTTGGTCCCAACTGGAGGCCCATCTGCATATAAATGTTCTAGAGCTGAGGGCGGTGCTTCTGGTGTTGCAAGCATTACATCCCCTACTGCCGTCTGGGACAATTGCTATTCAGTCAGAAATCATGGCGGTGGTCTGGTACATCAACAAGCAAGATGGAACCAAATCTTACCCCCTTTGTCGAGAGGCCACGAGGATATGGCAAAGAGCGATGGCTACCAATCATTTTCTTCTAGCAACGGACATTCCTGGGAGTTCCAATGTGATAGCAGATGGACTCAGCAGGTGCATTCTGCAACCTCACGAGTGGTCCCTGAATCCCTTGATAGCAGCGGCGATCTTCCACTGCTAGAGCCATCCTTGCCGCGACCTCTTTGCATTCCCGACCAACTACAAATGTAGCAACTACTTTGCCCTGATTCCCCCTCTGGGACAGTCACCCAGGGACACTCAAGTCCACAATTGGCCCTCGGGACTTCTCTGCGCATTTCCACCCTTTCCTCTCATTCCCCAGTTTCTGAAGAAAGCCCGACGGTTGAAGAACAAGGTAATCCTCATAGCACCATATGGCCACGACAGACTTGGTTCCCATTCCTTTGGCCTCACCTACTAGATCAACCATGGATTCTCCATCCAATCCTGGAGTTGATTTCACACCCACAGAACCTGATTCATCCAAACCTGAACAGCCTGAAGCTAATGGCTTGGCTACTCCAATTCCCTTGATTGCCAGGCAGAATGATCTTTCTTTACCAGTACGTGATATTCTCATTGCTTCTCATAAGTCTTTCACTAGAATTACTTACCTGAGCAAGTGGAAAAGATTTACCTGTTGGCTGAAAGATAAACAAGTAGACCCCTTTTCAGCACCAGTGTCGATAATACTAGACTATCTGGCCGACCTATTTCTATCGGGTCTATCGGCCTCTACCATTAGAGTGCATTAGACTGCAATTTCTAAATTTCAAGAGGGTGTCCAAGATTCCTCTATGTCCCATAAATTGTGGAAGACCTTCATAAAAGGTGTGAATCATCTGAAGCCACCTTTTAGAGAACCTTTTCAACCATGGGATTTATCATTAGTTCTACAAGCTCTGATAATGACACCTTTTGAACCAGCCTCTTCTTGCGACCTCAAGTATTTGTCATGGAAAACCCTGTTTTTGTTCGCTATTACTTCTGCCAGACGTATTTCAGAACTTCAAGCTTCATCTATCAAGACTCCATACTTGATTTTTCATAGAGATAGAGAACTAAGAACTAATCCGTCATTTCTGCCTAAAGTGATCTCTGAAATGTCCATTAATCAAGCCATTGAATTGCCAATTTTCTTTCCAACCATTCAAACAGAGGAGAGTATTGCCTACATACCCTAGATATACACAGGTAAGTCCGTTTTTACTTAAACAGGACTAAACCATTTTGTAAATCTGATCAGTTATTTTTGGCCTTTTCTGGATCTAGATTAGGATCGGCTGTTGCTAAGGTCACATTAGCTAGATGGTTGAAGGACTGTGTGACCTTTATTTATACACAACATAATATCTCATTGCCTACTACCATGAAAGCTCATTCAACAAGGTCGGTGGCAACTTCTGCTGCATTCCATGCCAGAGCTTCTTTACATGACATCTGTGCAGCTGCAACTTGGGCTATGCCTCATACTTTCATCAATCATTACAAATTGGATTTGGCCTCCAGAGGAAGAGCATCTTTCAGTTCTATGGTGTTCAGGAATGTCCTTCCATGAGACCTTCCCAGGAATAGAGGTAGCTGGGGACTCTGTCCCATGCATAAGGAATGAACGAGGATTAACAATATCAGATAAATAAGTTGTCTTACCATAATGTTCCATCTGTATTGTTGATCCTCGTTCAGTCATTACGACCCTCCCTCCTTCCCCCTCCTGTGGTTTCTAGTGGATCTCACCATCCAGTTCTCTTAGGTCATTTGACCAGAGGTAACCTCTACCTTCTTTAACTTGCAAACTCAACCTGAGGTAACAGGGAGAGGGGAATTGTGGGTAAGAGTTTAGCTTGAGAGTTTGAAGCTGACACAAGCTTGGAAAATGGCCACATAACTTCTTCTTTTAAAAAGCAGAAAGAGAAGGGCTAGGCTCTGTAGTCAGCAAAATGGCTTTACTGCTGTGCCATTTCTAGCACAAATTATTAGAAAAAAGTCGAATGGCACAAAATAATCATCTAGGTACTCCTATTTTTTTAATTTATAGATCTGTCTGTGGTAGATTATTCTATCCCCATGAAGAAAGCTGAGATAATGATTAGGAACTCAGTTTTTTGTTGTTTATGATGAGCACCTTTGGAAAGTATTTGTCTTGACTAAAGAACAATAAAGAACTTTGAAATGTTTGTCATTAGGATCACTACTGAAGTAGCCTTAGCTGTATAGGTTGGATCTTGCTAAGGATGCAACAGCTGACCAGGTTCCAAAGCTTAAGGCACCTTCCATGCATCCAAACAGCTCAAGCTGAATTGACTAAAAAGAATGATTTGGGTGTCGAGCTTTTCTGAGCTTTCCTGCTACCAGTGAGCATTCCTCTTGTAGCCTTTCAAGGATCAACAGTATGGAGGTATGTTAATGGGGGACACCTTCCATATTTACTTGCATAACAGAAACTACTATTTCTGTGAAAATATTAATTTTAAGTAAGGTAATAGTGGGGGGGGGGTTGTTTGTTTTTTGACTGTGACATGACTTTTAAATAGAAGCGTTACTTTTTTACTTTTATAAAAAAAGGTTGTTCCAAACTAATTTAAAGCTATATTTTCTTGGGTAAAGGTTGTATTATTACTTTTAGGCACTAGGACAAATGCTTAAATAGCTTTTTACTATGTTTTTTGGTGAAAGACATTCTCTTTTAACTAGCATGTTTAACAGAGTGCTGCTGCCAAACTTTCCCAGGAACCCACTGGTTCTTTAGTTCTTTCCAACCACAAAAGGAATAAAATGTCTTAGCAGCATTTGCATCACAGCAACCTGCTAAAGTGTCCAAGCCACAGATTAATAACTCTGCTGTTGCCATTTCTGGCTCCTCAGACTATTTGTCTTTTTCCTTTGCACCCTCTAGTGCTTTTCATGCAGCCACTATGGATACTATGGATATGGTTAGGACAGGTCCTCTGCAGGTGTTGGCATGCCCTTTGCAGACAAGGGAGAGCCACCATTGTTAGCCTTTGGAGTAAGGGGCAGAGAATACTCCTGTCTAGCCAAAATGCTATGCCTGTTCATAGGAAGGTTTTTCTTGGCAAAAGTGGGTCTGTTTCTTCAGAGATTCCTGTCAAGGAGCAGCAAAAACATAAGACATATTTCTTTTCTTGTCTCCAGCACTTAGGAAAGGAATGGTTTATTGTACTTAGCTCATGGTTTAGTTCAACCTTTGACCTTTTCAGTTTAGATATTTTTTGTAAAAAAGATTCTTCATTTTCTGAAGAGGTTTGAGTTTTTGAACCCTCAAATGATTGTGAAGGGGCAGATTATACTTTGTTTCCTCAGATTTCTGATTCATATTCTGAGGGAAGAATGCAGCTCCTTCCAGTTCCTTTAAAGGATTCTCTTTCTCTGAACTGTTCCAGTATAAATTGGTTATCTTCGTAGGAAGAGAATAACGGTCCACTCTCTCTGATGGAAGTATTCTGACTTTTTACAGCTGGAATTTCCAGAGCTTACTCCAATTCCTCCTGTTCTTTCAGCTTTGGATGATGCTTTTTGTCACAGCATATAACTGACGCCTGCCTGCAGCCCTTAAGAAAGATGGATTGTATATTTCTCAGTCTTGTAAGTTTTTATACACTCATCCCAGGCCAGACCCAGCAGATATTGCTTTAGTAAACAAAGCTGCTGCTAAGCAATCTGAGTAATACTAATCCCTCTCATTCTAACAAAAAAAGAAGGTTTTTGATAAAGATGGGAAATAAATTATTCTTCTGCAACTCTTATTTTAAAATTCTGTACTATCGAGCTCATGTTGAAGCGTATGCTTGCCTGTTTTAAAAACATGAGGAATATTATGAAATCTTTTTCCTGTTCTGAGGAGAAAAAGTTTTGTGTAACCTGATTGCTTCTGTGTCTCAAATGGCTACCTTCTATTTGAAATGTAATGCTTCTGCTGCTACCACTGGAACTGTTGTGAGGAGGTTTGCTTGATTGTGAACTCATAACATTCCAGAAGATATCAAAGCTGAAATTTTTAATTCTCCCTTGTATAGAGAGTTACTTGTTTGGACCATCTGCTGCACAGGTCCAAAATGTAATTAGAGACTCTGATTTAAGGGCTCTCTCAAATATTTCAAAATTCATTCTCAAAGTTTACCAGGGAATTAAGTGCCACCCCAACATTTTTTTTCAGAAAAGAAAATTATCAAATCCATCAAGATGCTAGTAAGTAAATTTGTAAAAAGAATTTGCCGGGAGGTTCCAAAAAATGAACATCGTGGTTCCAGATACACCTAACAGCCTGGATAATGGGTGCCTAAAAGGTAACAAGATTCTATTTTTAAGCCCATGCTATTAGTATTAAAGGAGGCAAGAAAATGTGCTACTAGAAAACTGTTTGTTAGTAAATGGAAAAGGTTTTCTAGTCGGTGTCTAGAAGTGAACCAGTACCCATTCAAGGCTAGAACCAGGGACATACTACATTTTTTGTGAGTTCCTATCCCCTGACCTGTCTTAATCCATCTAGGTTAGTCTGGTGTTTCATCATGTTTGCACATGGAACACCCTCTTTCAATGCAGTCTCATGAAAATATTTGCTTGTTGACTCATGGAGATGTTTATTTTTCACCTTCAAGTGAAGGTGGGTGCCACCTGCTCTGTACACCCTCCTCTTTGCTACTGGCTCACTCCACTCCCCTACCCCCATTCCCACCCACCCTTCTTTCATTACATTTATACTTCCTGTAACTCCACCCTGTCTCCATCTTGTCCAGTTCCATACCTCATATCATTAACTCCTTCCCCTTTCCTGCCACATCCCCTCCTGTAACAGCACTTTTCACCACCTCTTTTAACATATACAATCAACTCCAATCCCTAAAATCCAGTCTGAATCACTTACTAAGACTCTTATTTATATCAGTTGTCCTTATTACTCTTATTATCCCTCTCCAGCACCATATACTCCAGATTAAATTCATCTCCAACATCCACAACAATAGCTGCACATTTACAACTTATTTTAAATAGTTACTCCAATATCTCACTAACTCTGTTAGGAAGCAATAACCCTATATCTAGCCAAACCACAACACAACTTTCCCCCACAAATACTAAACTGAAATTAACACAACCATATCCACATATACCTTTGCTAAAACACTCCAACCACAGATGTTACTACATCTTCTCCTAGCATTAGCTAAGTGTGGAGATGTTCACCCTAATCCTGGTTAAAATAACTTGCCAAAAAAACTCATTCCTCTAAAACCCATGATTTATATTTTGTAACCATGCAAGAAGCCTTTGCAATGAAATTACTGAATTCCAGCCCTGGCTTTGTCACCATTCACCAGACATAGTAGCAATAACTGAAACCTGGCTTAAAACACATGTATCCAACACTGAAATCTTTCCACCAGGTTACAACATTCTTCATAATGACAGACGCCATAAAAAAGTGGAGGTGTAGCCTTAATTTATTGAGACTCCTTAACAATAAATATTCATCTGAAACCTGTCCCCACTTTCAATAATATGGAAATCCTAATAACATCCCTTCTTATAAACCCTAATAAACAACTTTGTATTGCTGCTATCTACATTCCCCCAGGTCAAAACATCTCCCATTTTGAAGAATTCCTATGTTGGATTAACCAAAATATCTCCCAAGAAACTATTATTCTAGGAAACACCAACATTAATTGGTAAAACCCTAACCTCCAAAGCTCCTGCTACCAGCATTAATCTCCATAGTTTAACACAACTTATCACAGAGCCTACACATGCTTTAAATACCCAAGCAAGAATATACATTAGATTGGATTCTACTATCTTACCCCAACTACTACTCTAATACTGGCACTCTCCCAAACACTTTAAGTGACCACCTACCTGCTTACACCCATAGAACCCAAATACAAATCCCCAAACCTCACACATACTAATATACCAGGAACCTTGCCCACCTTGATCAAAACATATTTATCAATATCCTACAAGCTCAAAACTGGACCACAATAAAAACACTGCCTTTGGATGATACTGTAGATTATTTCAATAATGTCTTTCTTAGCCCATTAAATAGCTTAGCACCTCTTTGTATAAAATGAACAAAACTTAACCTTGCCCCCTGGCTAACGAAACAAACAAAACCCCTCCTGGCTAGAGACAAAGCCTGGAAATATGAAAAAAGTAGAACTCAAGCAAATGAGCAAAATTATAAACAATTTCAAAATACTGCAAAAAAAACATAACTGTTAAGAAAACCTATTTCTCCTCACATCTATCCTCCCAAAGTAATAATACAAAATAATTCTGGAAATCTGTATCCTCCCTGCTTAATCCTGGTAACATTCAAAATCCATCACACTCTCCTGACAAAGACCCTCACAAGATGGCACGAATATTTAACATGCATTTCATTGACACCATTCAAAAATAAGTCAAGGATTCATCTACAAAAAGCAACCCTAGCACCAAAATACCACACAAATACACCCCATATCTACTTATATGCACACATGGTTTCCTCTAACAATAACCCACCAACTCCTCCTTTCTCACTACAGCCAGTACCTACATCCCTAATTCTAAAATTGCTAATCAAACTAAAGCCCCGCTCACTATCCGCTGATAACTTAACACCTGAATACTTGTGACTTGCTGTCAAAGCTGTAGCTTACCCTGTGAATATTCCTATTAATTATCCAGTCTCTGAATCTTATAAAAAGTCTGTTATAACTCCACTACCCAAAAATGGTAATGCACACGGTCTCTCAAATTACTGGCCAATATCCATTCTCTTCCCGCTATCAAAAATCCTAGAAAAATGCATACAATCCCAGCTACTAAATCACCTTATTAACAACACCCTACTAGCTCCCACTCAACATGGATTCTGCCCTGGACATAGCACAACCACAGCTTTACTCTCCTTCACTGATACTGTGAATAGAGCTCTTGATGCTGGCCTATCAACTTCAGTACTCCCGTTAGACCTACCAAAGGCTTTCAATACAGTATTGCACCCTAAGTTATTACAATATTTAGAAAAAACTTGGATGTTCTCTTTAAATGTATTAACTTGGTTTTCCTCCTACCTAAATGATAGACAACAATATGTTGGCAAAAATAACAACGTATCTGGCAAATAACACAGGAGTCCCACAAGGGTCCATTTTAGGACTACTACACTTTAATATATTCATTAATGATCTTAATAAAGCCTCCCAACAAAGCATATTAATTCAATATGCAGATGATTCAACTATCATCTCATCGTCCAAAAATTTCGCTAACCTCCAGAAGATCACCCAAGATCCATTCACATCTGTAGAAACCTGGCTAAATGACGCTCAATTAATGCTGAACCCACAAAAATCTAAATTGTTACTATCATCAAAACCTCCAGTTGCAGAATTCAAAATGTTTTCACATAATACAGTAATAGAACAGGTGCTATCTGCAAAACTTTTAGGAATCACTATTGATAACTCTCTTTTGAATAACATATTCTCATTACAGTAAAGAAAACGGGCTGGATTCACGAAGGCTTGCACGGAGTCTAAGAGTAGTGTAAGACTCCATGCAGCCTTCGCGATCCAGGAACAGCCCAAAGTCCGTGTAAGAGACAAGCTAAAACGTCTCTTACACGGAGTGGGCGTGGATAAGCTAATCTCCGCACTTGCAGCCGAATAGCATACAAATGAGGATGATTAGCGATCCAGGAAGCCCAGAACAGCCTGTGTAAGAGCCATTTTAGCTGCAGAAATGTACTCAGTTGACAACTGAGTACGTTTCTGCAAAAATCGCAATGGAGCCATGTCAGCTCCAAATAAAGGGTGCATATGTGTCAGGCAGCATGCCAATGGCCAAATATGTGGCCATTGGCAAGGTAACCTGATGCAAAAGTAGTAAAAAAAAATATTTTTTTTTGGCGATCACCGATGTTTAAACCCAGAGCAGCCCCGCGCAAACGGGCTGCGCTGTATAAAACATAAAAACAAAGGTTTTAAACCCACAAATGTGGGTTTTCTGCAATACATGGAATGTCAATGCAGGGACCAGCAGACCAAAACCGACATGGCCACCGTGTAGTGGTTGCTAAGGGGGGAAGCTGAGTCTAAGAGATGTAACTAAGCATTAGTAGGCAATCTGATGCAAATGAGTGTTAGGATACTGAATTCCACTGTCACATAGCAAATGAGCACAGTCTGAGTAGTGTAAGAGTTACAGAAGGGGGAGGAACAGAGTAGGAGATAGGTGACATCACAGGGGGGTATGGTAGAAAGAAATGCAGTTCATTGGAGGTCAGAGTTACATGACAGATGTCAGACAGATATCATGAAAAGAGGGGTGCCACTAGATAAGCATGAGAAAGTCAAGAAATGGAAGGTGTACACTGTTTCCTACACCAAAGTTTCTTGCTGGGTGTGCATGCGCACGTGTGCGCGCCATGAAGCGCGAGTAAGACTGTGTGTGCGCGTGTAAGACAGACTGAGCATGTGGGAGCTTGTTGGGAGATGTTTAACACTGTTTGCGCGGGTGTGCACACGTTTTAATCCGAATAAGCAGATTCTGAACCGTGTAAGCATGTGTGCGCACGTGTAAGCCACTGTGAGCGTGTTTCTGCTGGTTTGCACATGGCTCCTCCCTGAGGAAACAGAGAGGAAAAAGGAAGCAACAGATCTAGTAGGAAGCTAGCAGGGAATACTGCTGGAGCTAGCAGGTGAAAACAATTAGAAGCAGGCAATTACACAGGCAGAATAGTAGCCCAGCCCAGCACTTAAAACTCTGCAAACAGCAGTGCAGGATGTTTCTCTCAAGAGACACTGCAAGACCAGAGTAAGTTATTAGAAGTGAAAACTGAAAAAGCTGAACTCAGAGCAGAAATGTTAGGGGCTGCCATAGCTGTCATAATGAGACATAGGCGACTTGCTGAGGGTGGTGACAATGCAGATTTTGCCAGACAACCCACAGTGAGGAGACGGAGAAGAGTGTACAGGCCCAGGGTCACCTACCACGGGTTACATGAGCTGGAGATAGAGTGCTATAGAGTGGACAGAGACCTCCTGCAGCAAATAGTGGAGCTGTGCAGGCCACGCCTCACACACAGAACCAACAGAGGGGAACCCATCCCAGTGGAAACCAAGGTATGTGCTGGCCTAAGAATACTAGCAACAGGTACCTTCCAGAGACCAACTGGTGATATAATGGGGATATCACAGGCATCAGCCTCCAGGGTACTGCACCAGTTCCTGGATGCCATGTCAGCACATGTCGGTGATGTATATTTCCCCAATGAGTCCAAAGAAAGAGTCAAAAAAGGAGTTCAGAAGCTTAATACACCACACAGTTACTGCACGAAATGAACGCTTTATTAACCATCCGCGTTTTCGTCCCCAATGGACTTCATCAGATACATAAGGCCGTAGTAAACATTCATTAATATACTTTAATTCATTTCATTTGGCCAATCATTTAATGCTTGTTAGTTCAAACTAACAAATGAACTTGCTTTATCAATTAACAATTAATTAAACTTGTTCCTATTTGTTTAAAACACTGTATATGTTAGTTTAAAATCAAATAAATTATTTTAACAATCTTTAATAATTAAATAATTTTAAAAAAACATTTTCTAATAAGTCAAAACATCACTGTGGTTTGGTTTTTTAAAAAAAGAACATGACTAAAAATAAACTGTGTACATTTTTCTTTTTTAAAAAATATTTCATGAAACCCATTTTGTATGGATTTTTAAATGTGAATTAGTGCCATCTATTGGTCTTTACAACTTACTACATCCATACATACTACATATATTTCCCCAATGCCCGTGAGGTATTGGCCAGCAATATGCGTCTCTTCCAGCAAATAGCGGAATACTCTGAGGTAGTGGGTGCAATAGACTGCACGCACATACGCATCAAAGCACCAGCCGGTGAGCAGGGTAGGGCATACATCAACCGCAAGGGCTTCCCCTCCATCAACTGCCAGGTCATGTGTGATGCCCAGGGCATAATAATGAATGCGTGTGCTGGCTGTCCTGGGAGCTACCATGATTCTCACATCTGGCATTTGACGCAGCTGTACCAGACATTTGCCAATGGGGACATCCCACACAGACACCTAGTCCAAGGGGATCCAATGTCTGTCTTTTTAAAAAATATTTCATGAAACCCATTTTGTATGGATTTTTAAATGTGAATTAGTGCCATCTATTGGTCTTTACAACTTACTACATCCATACATACTACATATATTTCCCCAATGCCCGTGAGGTATTGGCCAGCAATATGCGTCTCTTCCAGCAAATAGCGGAATACCCTGAGGTAGTGGGTGCAATAGACTGCACACACATACGCATCAAAGCACCAGCCGGTGAGCAGGGTAGGGCATACATCAACCGCAAGGGCTTCCCCTCCATCAACTGCCAGGTCGTGTGTGATGCCCAGGGCATAATAATGAATGCGTGTGCTGGCTGTCCTGGGAGCTACCATGATTCCCACATCTGGCATTTGACGCAGCTGTACCAGACATTTGCCAATGGGGACATCCCACACGGACACCTAGTCGGGGATGCAGGTTATGCACTGGAGCCGTGGCTGATGACACCCATCAGAAACGCACACACACCTGAACAGGAATGCCATAATGAGGCACACGCACAAACACGTAATGTAATAGAGCGTGTGTTTGGGCTGCTCAAGTCACGGTTCCGGTGTCTGGACACATCTGGTGGAGCCTTGCAGTACACACCAACTACATATACCCAAATTGTCATGGTATGTGCTATGCTACATAATATGATCTTGTGAAAACAGCTGCAGCAGGACCAGCATAGGGCCGGGCCAAACAGCCCCCCACCATTGCCAAGGCCATCACAGTCAGAGCGTGACTCGGAGGAACAACAACCTGAGCCTGCCCCAGTAGGCAGAAGGAGGCGTGCCCAGTATGCCCTGGCCTTGGCAAAGAGGCAACGCATAGCACATACACTGGCTCAGTAGGAACCCTGGGAATGATACCCGCTCTGACTCACTCCAATAATAACATGGATGCCCACAATGACATGACCTGCTCACAAACATGTACAGGAAGTGTAATATGCATCCGACAGAGGCAGCCCTGCAGCACCACCTGAGGCATGAATGCCATGTGTTAAGTAATGTAACATCATGTACTATATGCACACCTGAGGACCCTGACTAACATCCTACCCTCACCAAGCATCATGCCACAATATGACAATGAGATGATCATGCAATAATTGACTGAAGTATCGCAGTTAGTCAAAGGGGATCCAATGTGTGCCAGTCTGGGATGACATGCTGAGCATGACATGATGCTCCACCTGCTAGGACTGGCGTGCACCTATCAGTGCAGGCCATATGGATACTGGCAAAGGCTGTTGTTACCCACAGTGTGCCCTGAATAGGTAAGGCTCAAACACAAACCTATCTCCATAGGTATCAGAAGGGATAAGAATAAGATAAGGGATAAGTCGAAACAGCAAGATGCATGCAGTCTAAACTCACCCAGTATGGAGAATGTTGATATCTCCGCTGTAACAGAAAACTGAGTCAAGGCTCACAACAGCACCCTAACACTACCAGGTTACACCTCATACTGTGCTGTACAGCCTCAAAACATGGAACAAGCTACAAACTGAGGGTGACCAGCAAGAATTGTCAAGGATAACCACACCCCCATGTTGGTACCACAACAAGAAGCAGCATGGACCAGCCATGGTCAAGTAACAGTGGCTAAAACTGCCCCCCAGTTTATAGCCTGCTACAGACTACTGTCCCAACACCAGGAACTGCACCTGGCCTATGCTGGAATACATGAATATATCAAGTCCTCCAAACCACATTATATTGGGTGACTGAAAATACCCAGACACAGACTGGGAGCATTATACTAGCTCCAACAGTGTAGGACAAAAGTTCATAGAATCCATAAACCAAAAGGCCCAGGAACAACGTACCACTCCCACAAGAGGGGTAAGCATACTGGATGTGATAATCAGCAACATGGGTACTGGATGGCAAGATGAGAAGTGTATTGCTCACTGGTAAAACCAGACCATAGAGTAATCACACTGGATATACAAATCCTGACCACAGTCCCTGGCTAGAAAACCACAGTGGAAAACATGTGTAAAGCAATATTTGCACTCCTCCAAACTGATGTGGAATCCATTAAAGGTCCTGTGCAGGTGCAAAATATGGGCCACACCTCAGAACTTGTAATACAGCCATTCCATGAACACTGCCAGGAATGCTTGGATTATGCAATCCTAAATTAAAACAAGACACAATGCCATACACGCAGGCATCTGGCATGGTGGACACCAGCCATAACCAAACCATGCAAGAGAATGAGGAAGCTACTACATGATAGAGCAAACATAAACAATGAAGTAATCACTGATCAGTAGTATGGCAATAAAATATGTCCACACATACAATCCACTAAGGCCAGCCACAACAAGTTGAATCTGTGAATCCTGAGGCAATGTTACACCTGCCCCAAGTACACAGACAACCCCAACTCCACCCAAGAAATACAAATATATGTGAGAGATGCAACCATCTATCCAAACTGGAGGCTGAGCTCCCTCAACTCAGTACTCCCAAAACTAGTCAGGAGGAGAAGGTAACCACACACACCACAAACACAGTCCCACATAGACCTATCACAACTGCAAACCAAACACATAAACACAGAAAAACATTCCGGAGGCAAATTACAAACACAGCACACCAACAGAGGCCTCTAAAGCAGACACCCAATCAAACAACCTCCAAACATAGCACATGCAACACATAGTACAACAAAGCTGGTGTGCCAAACGGTCACAGGCCAGAAGGAGAAACAACATGCCTGATACAGTTGTAATAGGTGACTCCATAGTCAGACACACTGCTGTCCCACACACCAGACTGAACAAGGGAAAGGGTACAGTAAGTTGCCTGTAGGTTGCCACAATACGCCACATAATAGAAGTATGCAGGTCACTCCAAAGCAAGTAGAAATATGATGCAGTCATAGTCCATGCTGGTGTGAATGACCTGAGATGTACCTCCCTAGACTACATGAAAAGAGACATAGATGAGCTCTCTGATTATGTAGTCCAGGCCAGTATGACGCTCACTTTTTGCAGCATCCTACCCTTACCAAGAATGCCACAGTACAAACACGGAATGATCAGTCATAGCAAGTGGCACACTTACTGGTGTCAATCCAAGGGGATCCAATGTCTGTCTGCTTGGGATGTCATGCTTGACAAGCCACGCAGCTGTTCTTGGGATGGCTTGCACCTGTTACCCCTGGGCGTCTGGATATTGGATAAGCCTTTGCCACCTCCATAGAGCCTTTTGTAGGCAAGGCTGAAAAGACTAACCCACCACCCTAGAAAACATAAGTGGAAAGAAACAAGGGTAATGCTGACCAATGCCAGATGTGTAAACCCCAATATGCATGCTTCCAAGGCCATCCCCAGTATGGAGAACATCGATGTCTGTGCAGTGACAGAAACCTGCTGCAAGCCTCCTGACAGCACACCAGCACTACCAGGTAATACCACATATCATGTGTCATGGCCCCAAAACCTGGAACAAAATATAAAAGGAGGGTGAGTATCCATATTCAGCACAGACACCCATACGTCCAGGTAACTGACAATGCACAAGGCATTGGAGTCCACCCATGTGCAACTAACTGTAGGCAAGACTGCTGTACAGTCTGTAGCATGCTACAGACCACACACACACACAGGAACCCCACCCAGCCGTCCTGAAGACACTGGACAGTATGAATGTCCCACCAAATACCAAACAAGGTACCACAAATTACCACATAGGTGGTAAACCATTATGTATGGAAGGAGTAATCAGGAACCTAGGGACACAAGTGGACAGTAACCTGTTATGTGACACTCACATTGCCAATGTGGCTAGGAAGACTGTCTAGATTTGACACCGTATCAGGAAAGGATTCACATCTACATCAACAGAGGTCATTGTGCCCCTATACTGTTCTCTTATCACACCCATAATCTAGTACAATGTCTCATATGAGATGTACCTTACCTGACACCTGCAGCAGTTAGAAAGACCTCAAAGGTACCTCACCAAGAGGATAAAGGGTCTCAAATATATGTCATATGCTGCCTGGCTGTAGACACCCCAGCTGAATGCAGTCACATACTGCCTACACAGAGGCATTGCATGCCTGTTGTAGAAGGCCATGCCCAACACAGGAGTAATGGAAATGCTCCACCCCAGAAAACTCAAAGCCATCGGAGCTGTGAGAGTGAGAGATGTCAACCTCAACAAATAATGAAATAGGATGTGCTGGTGGGACAGGTACATAATCCAGAGGCTCCCCACACCCTGGACCAGAATCCCACACCATGTTAGGCAGAGCCCCTCACTGACACTCTTCAACAGGAATCTTGCCAAGTGGATGGATGATTGTAGAGTTACACTGGGGGTCTTCACTGTGTCATGTCCAGACAGAGGCAAAGCAAATCATAAATGGCCATAATATTCACATAGCAAGGGGTGGCAAAAGCCACACACACTCTGGCTAGGCTAACAAATGCCCTAGGGTGGATAGCCTAGTATGAACCTATGAAGATACAAATTGTACAGGACACTAAGGATAATCCCAAGGCTTTCACAACTGATGGTAGGAACCATGTTGGGAATTCACAGATATGCTCTGAATCACACAAATATCACAAACACACACACATATTGCCAACATACATCCTGACAGGTGCAGTGCAACCCCCCCCCCCCCAGAATGCAGAATATCTATCCCAGCAGACTGCTGGCCCCCTGACATTGCAGATGCTGAGGTAACAGCCAGCATCTACAAAGCAAAACACACAGCAGCAATGGTATGAGATGGTGTCCTGGGCTGAGTGCAACATGGACTCCAAGATGAATGGAATGCCAAATCACACTACTGCTCAATGTCAGCCTTACCACAGAATATGTACCCAAAGAGCAGTGTACAACAACAGTGGTCCTTCTCAACAAAGGTGTTGCCTGAATGGATACTGAAAACTACTACCCCAGAATCCTGAGAAGCTCGATCTGCACAGCTATGGAAAGGATCAGCATGTACCACAGACATAAAGATATTGGGGACCTACTGACACCGGACCCTACCCAGTGTGGCTTTCTTAAGTGCAGATCCTGCCCCTAAACATGTTTGACTCAATTGAAACAGTCATTAAGGTCATTGATGAGGGCAATGTGGTCCACACAGCGTAGATGGACCTTGCAAAGGCTTCTATACAATACCCTATGTGTTTATTATAGATAAGCTCACCAGCTTAAATATAAACCCCTATGTCAGTAGAGGGGTTGCAAACCAGACCAAGGACAGAACAGACATGGTCAGACATGCTGCAGCCATGTCAGACTACAAACCAGATATAACTAGCATCCCACAAGGCTTGGTCCTGGGATCTCACTCGTCTGGTATATATGTCCCATAGGTACAGGCAAACATGGAAGGACTGTGTCTGAACATGTTTGCAGAGGACTACAAACTGCTCACCATATATGATCCACCAGCTGACACAAGCATCCCACAAAAGGGCCACATAGAAACAGACAACTGGTGCCATAGCCATGCCAGCAAGCTAATTGCAGAAAAGTGTATAGTCAACCCCCATGGATATACAGTAAGTGCCCACCAATTACCACATAGGTGTTAACCCATTATGTAGTTAACATGTAATGAGAGACCTGGGGACACAAGGTGATAGATATCCTGCATTGGACAAACGTGCTGTAGTGTTTACAGAAACATACCATATACCCACCTAATCATGAAGGTTGTCAGATCTAGATAAGGGGAGGTCATTGTGGCTCTGCAGTCATCCTTCATCAGCGGTACAATTGACTACAATAGCCCCTGTGGGATGTACCTCAGCAGACACCTCCATCAACCGTAAAGTCCCCAACAGTACCTCACCAGGAGTATCAAAGAGCTTGCACAGATGCTGTGTGTTGCTGGTATCAATAAACATGCTGCACCTTGTACAATCTGAATGGCAGTGAGCTATGCACATGAGAGACCTGAACCCCAGCACTGACTTACATAGGACAAAGCTGTACTGCATGACCCATAACACAGAAGCCACCCCCCACCCATGAGTGAACTCCCAGTACAGGCTACCCATAGAGTCACTTATCAATTTTCCTCAATAGGAATCTTGATGAGTGGATGGGAGATGGTAGCTTTATTCTGGGTATCACTGTCATGTCACAGGTAGACAGAGGCACAGTATACTAACCATGACATATGTCATGGCAAACTCCGCTTACAATGTGTGTTGAAGGACAAACA
The DNA here is from genome assembly GCF_019279795.1 of Protopterus annectens. Lineage (NCBI taxonomy): Eukaryota > Metazoa > Chordata > Ceratodontiformes > Protopteridae > Protopterus > Protopterus annectens. The sequence goes on along the minus strand of NC_056726.1, from coordinate 1,775,360,360 downwards.
CACTCTCCAACTAGCATTAGACATGGACTAGGGCACATCGCTAGTGTTTGCAAATGTACACCTATGTTGTGGAATACACTACCAATGTTGGACAAGCCTGGTTTAAGTAGTTCATATCTGAACAGAATGCAACATGGTCAGATGTACACAACTGGCCCCTAACCAGGCTGTTGTGCTCACTATCGAAATGTAAAGCAGTGATAGCACTAAAGCCCAGGATACTGTCCACCACAGTCAAAGTACTACCAGTACACTATACAGTACTACAGTGTTAGGTCAGTGTGAAAGGATGTTGACAACTGTATGCAAAGTATCCTATGCAAACACTGCAGGCACAGTATAATCCTGTTGTGTTCGCACACAAAGCAGTTGTACAGTAACTACACATGACACACAACACACAACCATAAATGGGTGATATTTGTTGAAGTTCACACTCATCCGCAAATGTGGTGGGCTGCAGAATCCAACATATGGAATGCTCACACTAGGCATGCTCACACACTTTGATAAATGAGACATATGTCAGACAACATGCCATGGGAAGGCTGAACTGGGCATGCTCACACACTTAGGCCAAATCTCAGTTTAGCAGTTGGACACACATATCGGGTATTTTTACGTGTTATTCCAGGAACCAACCACATTACAGCAGTCTGCCCAGTGCACACAGTTAAATGACTACAGAGACACGTGATATAGTGGATCCCTCCCATATGCAAACATCTTCCACAGATGCACAAGTTCATACAAACAGGGAATGCTATGGCAATAAAGATGTGCAAACAGTCAGCAACAAATGTGCATTTGACAATTAAACATATGGGTGTAGAGGTCAACACTAGGCTGTTTTCCCTAGGGAATGAGGGCTTAGCCAGTGTGTGCTTGGCGTCTGCCTCCCCACAGGATGCACATTCCCCTTTCTAAACACCGATTATGTCAGCACCCTATAAGTACAGCAGGAGAAAAGAAACTTCCCAGTAATGCGAATAGCGTGCTCTGCTAATGTGTCTGTCACAAGTGTCATAACATAGTTAGGTAGGGGTTTGAATCCTGCAAATGCTCAGAGTGTGTGTGTGTCTGTCTGTCTGTGGGAGAGAAATGTCCCTTTTGGCAACTGGGAAAACACACTACAGGATGCACATTCCCCTTTCTAAACACAGATGATGTCAGCACTCTATAAGTATAGCAGGAGAAGGGAAACCTCCCAGTAATGCGAATAGCGCGCTCTGCTAATGCGTCCGTCTCAAGTGTCATAACATAGTTAGGTAGGGGTTTGAATCCTGCAAATGGCAAGTGTGTGTGTTTGGCTAAGGGGGATTAGTGTGTGTGCAATTGTATGTGAGGGAAATGTCCCTTTTGGCAACTAGGAGAACAGACTACAGGATGCACATTTCCCTTTCTAAACACTGATGATGTCAGCACCCTATAAGTACAGCAAGAGAAGGGAAACCTCCCACTAATGCGAATAGCACACTCTGCTAATGCGTCCGTCTCGAGTGTCATAACATAGTCAGATAGGGGTTTGAATCCTGCAAATGGCAAGTGTGTGTTTTTGGCTGAGGGGGGTTAGTGTGTGTGAGGAAAATGTCCCTTTTGGCAACTAGGTGAACAGACTACAGGATGCACATTTCCCTTTCTAAACACTGATGATGTCAGCACCCTATAAGTACAGCAAGAGAAGGGAAACCTCCCAGTAATGCGAATAGCACACTCTGCTAATGTGTCCGTCTCGAGTGTCATAACATAGTCAGATAGGGGTTTGAATCCTGCAAATGGCAAGTGTGTATTTTTGGCTGAGGGGGGTTAGTGTGTGTGTGAGGGAAATGTCCCTTTTGGCAACTAGGTGAACAGACTACAGGATGCACATTTCCCTTTGTAAACACTGTTCAGCTGAAGGCCATGGCTCTGGCACAAGTTGTCTGTTTCTATGATGCCCCTTTGGAAGATGCTTGTGTCGGCTGGAGAGTTGATTATGGTGGCCAGTTTGCAGTCATCTGCATATTTGGTCAGCCACAGTCTGTCTGTGTTGGCCTGTACCTCCAATAAATATATACCAAACAAGAGAGGTCCCAGGACTGAGCCTTGTGGGACACAACTCGTAACTGGTTTGGAGTCTGGCATGGCTCCAGCAATTCTAACCATGTGGGTTCTGTCCTTGAGCCACTGTGCAATCCATCTAGTGACATAGGGGCTTATATTTAAGCTGGTGAGCTTCTCTAGACTGCCCAAGTGGGGTATTGTTGTGAAGGCTTTTGTGAGGTCCAGGTAGGCTGTGTGAACCACCTTCCCCTCGTCAATGGCCTTGGTGACTGTTTCAAAGAAATCAACCAGGTTAAACCTGGTAGTGCTGGTGTGCTCTCAGTAGCCCTGAACCAAGCATCTGTTACTGCACAGATATCGATGTTCTCCATGCCAAGGAGAGTTTCGGGTGCATGCATCTGGAGGTTTAGACTTCTGGCGTTGGGTAGCATTACTCTTAGTTTCTTATCCCTTGTGATATCTATGAAGGTGGGTTTGTTATTTGAGCCTTGCCTAACATAGGCACTATGGGGGTAGCAAGAGCCTTTGCCAATATCTGAAAGCCCAGGGGTGACAGGTGCAGGCCGTCCCTAGCGAAGCAGGTAGTTCAACAGAAGATGAATATGTGAAGGTGTAGTGCCTGTGATTAGTTAGCAGTAGCATATGACTGCTCACGTGGACACATGCCAGGTAAGTCATATGCACTGTGTCATAGGCAATGTACATGTGAACAGGACAAACAGTGACATCCTGTCAAGTGGGACATGGACATACATATAGTAAGCTATGCAGATGGCACTAGGAGTCCACAGAAGCTCTATAACTATGCATTGCAGGTGTGATCAGTATTCCAGGGTAATTGCAAGCAAACATGTATGCAAACAAAGCTACAGTAAACAGGGCTGCATGTAGTCCATTGTATAACAAACAAGCTGTACCACTTCCAGTAGGTGACACTGCAAATATGCAGGCACTATGCACATGTACATGGAAATACACGGGTCAGATGGCTAGGGTCCAGTCTCAACGCACACAAGTGTACAGACCATGTACTGTCAGGATGTACAATAACTGGATGGAAACCCATGTGCTCATACCTGCAGTAATACACATGTCAAATAACAGACACTGAGCCTCCACTCAGTGGTTCCATACTTAGTAGGATGTATGCTACCTGGCCTGCCACCACAGTATCCCTGACATATATGGGGACTCTCCCTCCTGTGACAGTTAGTTTTGTGTGTTGGGGCTGTCTAGCATGGTATGAGATGTGAGCATGCAGTGCTAGGGTGCTCCTGTGTGTCCTGTACCAGTCATGTAGTACTGCACATGTATCAACATCCTCAAACATCTGCATTGCAGAGTCCAGTGTGGGCAACATGCCACTTGCAATTTACATGTCCATCATTGCGTATTACTACATTCATTACCTTATCCCCTGTGCTACCTATGTATGTAGCCTTCTGTTGACATCATTACCACCAGTATGCCAACATGTGCAGATGATACACTATGGTACTTACCATGGGTGTAGACAACAGTACATGACAATCACACACTTACTGCATCAGGCATGCTGTGATACACCCACAATTAATTCAGCACACAGTACTGTTAACAACATGATACTATTACTACAATCTATGTGATCACCCTGTGCATCAGCAACATGTTAACCTGTACCTGCACAGTTGTTACAGATTGCAGGAGGTGGCACAGTTTCATCATATGCACAGGGTGTGAACTTGGTATGCCTGAGTCAGCCACCGATACCACTGATTGACATGTATGTGTATGTGTGTTGGTGAGGGACAGCAGTAGAAGGTGGGGCAATGTTGATACAGTGTGTGCGTGTATGCGGTAGCCCTAGGTGTTGTCAATTTGCATGTGTGTATGGATGCACACAGTTCCACCTCATGGCTGCCATATACCGGTGTTTGTGGACAGCCACAGACTGTACCTGCCAGGTCATACAGATCAGTGTCTCTGGCCACGGACACGGTACCTGTGCCTTGCAGGGGTGCTATGGACCATATCCGGTACCAACCCAGACTGGGTACTGTCATCAGAAGCAGGTGTTCGTTGACTCGACACAGATCCCTGTCGGGCCTGGCCAGAGCCACGTGCACGTGGTCTCCTGGGGCGGTCTGATGACAGCACAGACCCAGCATTGCTGGGGCTGCTGCTGGCACTACGGGGGCGGCCGCGGCCCTGTTGTCATCCGCGACGACTGCCAGCTGCTGCTGTTGCTGGCATATGGCCACGTCGATGCCTCAACTGCCCACCATTGCCCTGGCTCATGGACATGTAGTTGTGGAACCGGTCTAATATGTCCCCACAACGTCTGTCTATGACATCTGTGAAATCACGGATGGCAGCCGCAATGTCACGCATACTGTCAGTCATGGCTGTGCGACATGCTGTCAGCTCCCTCAGACCCTGTCTGGTGTACCGTTCCATACGTGACTGTGCCTGCATGACAGCCTGAAACATAGCTGAGGTTGTAAGATCTCTGTGGGCATGTCTGACAGGGGCAGTATGCCCACGGATGCTCCCACGAGAACCCCTGGACATCTGTCTGTGTGGTACCATCTCTGGGCCATGCCTATGGCTGCTGTGTGGGGAGGCATGTGCCACAGATACCACATTACCCTGGTCAATGCCCACTGTATGCTGTCCATCACCTAGGGACATTGGTGACAAAGGGTGCATTGGCAGGATAACTGTGCGCATTGATGGGGTCGACAGCTGTGTACTGTCAATCGGCTGACCAATGGTGGACCCTGGCATACCTTCCTGTGCCATTACACAGATGTCATCATTATCAGTACCCATGGCACCTGATTCAGGTTCCCTGCTACATGACACCAGAGCAGCACCAGAACCTGTGGGAGGGAAACAGGAAACACAGTTTACAATGTCTACACATTACCAGTGATGCACACATGCACAGGTGCACACAATTGTACAGTACTCAGTATGCGTGATATCAACACACAGACACAGACACACCTACATGCATACAAAGAGCACTACTAAGTGAGACAAATAGTACTATTACTATCAAGACTATTACAGGAATTGTTAATGCACACTCACCAGCATGGATAGGCTGCATTGCTGTTATACCAGAGGGACCTGCAGACGTGAAGAAACTAATGTCATTGGGCACAACTGTGCCATTGTTACTGAGTATGATACAGGTCAGTAGTACAACAGTCGCCTTTCACAGGTCAGCTGCTAATATTGAGGATATCACACTTGCACATTAAATACTATGGTGACAGCTACAAACCAAGGACACACCTCACACATGCATTAACTACCAGTGTACACAACAGTCAACTATACATATGGCATATTACCTGCACGTTCACTGTCTTGCTGCTGCGTGGCTCCAGACTCTATCATAATGTATGTCTGCTGCTGTTGTTGCTGGCGGACTGGAGCCACTACACTCATGAGTAGTCCCTCCAGTCTGGTGAGTGGGGGATGTGTAGCCACCCCACCTGTGGCGACCTGTTGCCTGTGGATATCCGACGCACGCTGACAGACATGTCTGATTAAATCACTGCAGTGATGTCATACCTGCTCATATGTCCTATTATGCGTGCCTATGTCATTTACCCGACGGACAAGGTCTTGCCACAGTGCAGCCCTCTCCTGCTGATTCTGGCTGTTGCGGGAAAAGAGTATTGCATAATCCCGCACCAGGCTCTGGTGTATCTCCTCATCCTCAGCTGTGGAGTAAGTGGGATTCTGTGGGTGGGCCATGTACCTGAGAGAGAAAATAACCTGATATCAGCAATATATGTCAGCAGAATTTGGCACACATACTACACATGCTACTCGACTGTTATGATACAACATATCTCACATATATAGCATCTGTCTATTGGTGGATACACATGTAAATGGCCAGGTATCAGTGCTCAGCCAGCAACTGTGCAACAGTACCTGGCACACTCCATACGACATACTACCAAACCCCAGCAGTCAGAACACTGATTCAGGTCAAGAGCACCTCCTCACTCTGGAGGTTTGTATCTAGGTACTGTATGGCCTACATCATCAACTACTGTGAGCTGACCACACACTGATTGCCCTGGATATACATATCCCACCTCCACCACCAGCACAAACGACTATAGTGAATAACATTACAGATGCAAACTTTACACTTTGTAACAGTGACATGGTATCCTTTCAGCCCACTGGGCCAGTGGCAGATACAACCCACAATGCTGACCCCTACACAATTGCTTTCTACAGACATCTCCGAGAATGCATGGATCATGCAATCCCATATATGACCAAGACACTCTCCACAAAGGGACAGCATCCTGTCTGGTGGACCCCAGCCATAGACAGATTGTATTACAGAAGATGGAAGCTACTGCAAGACAGAGCAGAATTCCATAAAGGGAGGGCATGTCTGAGCAGCACTAGTAAGGATCTATTTTCCATCATACAAACATCCATGGGCAACTTTGAGAGAGAAATCAAGAGGGATACTACAGATAACCAGAAGGCCTTCTTCAGTTATGTTGGCAACCTGGTCAGGATCCATTCTCTATGCCCATAGTTAGTACACAACAACAACAAATATTTCACTGACACCACAGATATTAACAACATTGTGGCAGACAGGTTCAGTGCAGGTGTCACCCCGCCCTCTCCCCCAAAATAAGACATAGTTATCCCAGCTGACTGTAACCTCCCTGTCATCACAGATGTCCAGGTGAGAGCCACCCTCAGGACAGCAGAATACACAACATGAATGGGACCTGATGGTATCCCCAGTTGCATGCTACATAAACTCTGACAGGAGCTAAACACACATATAGAAGTGCTATGTAACACTAGCCTGACTACAGGATATGTACCTGTACACTGGCGCACAGCAGCAGTGGTTACACTCCACGAAGGAGGCACCTCAACATACCAATACAATACAACACAATATATTACATTACAATACAACACTATACAATATGCTATTGCCCCTGGGACTACATCAGCGTACTGTTCTGCTACCCTGACTATTGTGACATGTGGTGTGATGGTACCTGCTGCTGTCACACAGTTACACAGGGTGACTCATATGGCATATTACCTATCTGACTAACATTCAGCAGGGGTATGTGTGACATGTACTCATGGGGAGTCTTGCTTCTTAACACTGTGTGGTTTATTGCAGGGTATGTCTTATCTGTGGGTAGGAACTTTTACCTCCACATGTGCACTCTATTGCAGTGGCACGGACAACACACATCAGTCATTTAGGTTGTGGATGGTGTGAGGTGTTACTATGGTTGTTGGACATCTGTCATGGGTGTGACTTACATATGTAAATCCGGGAGTGGTAACCTCTATGTGGGTAGTATATGTGTACTCTGTGGTGTTGTCAGTCACTGTGCATTGGTAATGTGTTTGAGTGCATTGTCACAGTGTTGTACATGTCACTGTGTCATTCTCCATATCTGTAGCTGTCATGTGAGGTCCATACCATGGCATCCATTATGTGGTGTGGAGGGGTACACCAACCTACATGTCCATAGCTGACACACCATGTTCGCTGACACATACCATGTGCAGGTATTCCAGGGATAGCGTGCCACTGTGAATATCATTGGGGCCACTATTGTACACATTTATGACCCTGTTCACCCCTGACACATGCAGTGGTGGGCAGCCAATAACATAGCTGGTGGTTACTGGTGTAGGTGATTTGAAATGTGGTATGGTACTCCAGTTTTGACACTGGTGTTCACTCCATGCCTTTGTCACCAGGCACCTGTTGCAATACATCTGTACACATGTGCCTCACTCAGAATTTATATACATCTCTCTCTCTCTCTCTCTATATATATATATATATATATATATATATATATATACATATATACATATAGATATATCTATATGTATATATATATATATATATATATGTCTGTCTGTATACATATACACATATATATATTTATGTACATATATTGCTATAGATGTGGAGAGGGGGGGACACAGAGGGGGTGGGACAGGGTGTGTTGAAGGTAGTCATATACAGTCATACCTGTAGATAGTCAGATCAGTCTGTCTATGTATATGTATCTACATATATCTATATCTGTATGTGTGCATTACATATATATGTTTGTACAATATTCTATCTACATCTATGTATGTATACATATAATGCATATCATATATATATATATATATATATATATATATATATATATATATATATATATATATATAGAAATAAACGATTAACCCAACAGCAAAATGCAGCATAAAAACAAACTTCTGTTTTCTGGCAAAAATCAGCTTCCAATAAATCCAAAAGACGACTTGACGGTAATCTGCTTTAATATAGATAACAGTAACAACACAAAGAGACAACGTAAGCGCTTTCACGGGTCCTCCCGCTTCATCAGACGTTTAAATACAACTGTTCCTGCGTTTACTCTTATATCATGTGTTTAATCTAAACGCCACACTTAATTATGCCTCTCCCGCTTCAATTCCACATTTAAAGCGCTACTACAGCACAGATAACAAAATTTAAAATCAACGTGCAATAAAATTCAATTTAAAAAACTTGACAACTGACCTAGTAAAATTAAAAACTGTTAGCTTGATTCCGTTCATTATGTGAATAGAGGGACAAGTTAGCAAGTCCGTTCGTTTGGATGCTGACTGGGAGGGCTTGGGAGCGGTGCCATCTCGGCATACATTAGCAACAGTTCAGATTTACGCTATTACGCATTAGCGTATCTAGGGTTTGCAGCGGAAGTAACTGAAGCTGACAGATAGCATGCGGATGTTTTGGAGGCGCCACGGTCCCTATAGTTGTACTTTATTCTTCATTTTCTGTGGATTTAAATGGCGAAGTCCAGTATTGTGGGCTGGGACAGTGTCCTGGATTGGAGTTATAATGTACACACAATTAACAGCGAAATGCCAATTCGAGGAGGTACGTAGCCCTGATGAACTGTTATTTTAAATTGTATTACGAAGGGTTAGATCCCTTACATAATATCTGAAGGCAGACCCCAAACAGTTTTTAATTTTACTAGGTCAGTTGTCAAGTTTTTTAAATTGAATTTTATTGCACGTTGATTTTAAATTTTGTTATCTGTGCTGTAGTAGCGCTTTAAATGTGGAATTGAAGCGGGAGAGGCATAATTAAGTGTGGCGTTTAGATTAAACACATGATATAAGAGTAAACGCAGGAACAGTTGTATTTAAACGTCTGATGAAGCGGGAGGACCCGTGAAAGCGCTTACGTTGTCTCTTTGTGTTGTTACTGTTATCTATATTAAAGCAGATTACCGTCAAGTCGTATATATATTTATTTGTGTGCTGAGATATATATATATATATATATATACACATACATATGTTGACATACATACGTATCCATATGATAGACAGGTATATCAGCATGTTTGTCTACCATACTGTATACACACACTAACATACTGCTAAACATACATAACTGTGAAACCTACTTTGTACATGGCACTACAACCTACAATCAACCAACATTGATATGTGCACATAGATGCTCTCACATACAAATGTATGTACAGCCTTCACTGATAGTTGCTGTATGTCCCCTGCCCTTTACACATCTTCATATACATATGGATACAGACCAATGACACACATGGAGGGTTCACAGTATGTAGACCTTTATAGTATTACTTTACATTACCTGTGTTTGTCACAGCTGCTTGTGTTGCCATCTGGTTCTCTGTCCTGCTGCTCCACTTCCCAGTTGTCAGCTTTCAGGTGGCTGTTGCTGAACAATTTGTTTGTGTCTGCTTAATTGCAATTTTCTCTGTCTCTGTCTGTCTCTCTCTCTGTCTGTCTCTCACGTCCTTCTCAGGGTGCAATGAAAGTATTGCATGTGTGGACTTGGAGTACAGCATACTTTTGTAGGTATCTGCATATGCTGCACCAATTGTTAGCCAGCATTTGCTAATTGCATGCAGCCAGTTGTGTACTGATTGCAGTTCTCACTGTGATTTCAGAACAGTGCTATAAAAAGGTATGTGAGATAGGCGTAGCCCTTTCAGATTTTAAGGGCAGGGACCATGCTGTTATGCTGTGGACAATGTTCTGTGAGTGTAAAGGTTGGTATCTCTCTCATATTTCCAGGTGTGTTGTAGATTAACATTCCTCCATTCATTTCTCCAGTTTCCTGTACTAACTGTGTATGTACACTGACACCTACAACTACTACTACTGTTAATGTGTGTGTGTGTGCTTTCCTTTCACTTTTGCTTGCACTTTGTTGCTAAGGCTTCAATATTTGCCCTTTACAGTCACTACTTGTATGCCTGCTAGGTGTCCTGACTGTAGTGTACTGCTGTAGCTTTCCGATTTTCCATGTACATTCACACCTTGGAATGCTTGCTATATCTGCTAGGGTGTTACAGCATGCAGTGTGGTCTGGCCATGGTGTGGGCCTTGACATCTATTAGGGTATTTGAGTATGCTGCTGAGCAGGCCCCAGAGACTTTCAGGTTCATCTGTTATCTGCCTCATGGAATGGTACATATCAGTGGGGTACACCCATTAAAATGTCTGGTATGCTGCAGTTGTGACTGTGGGTTAGCATGAGCATATGTATTACTACACTTTTTCTGCCATGCAAGTGGTGAATACTTTCAGGACTCCATAGTTACCATTGCATGTGTTACACCTTTCTGCCTACTGTTTGTACATTTCACATGGAGTCTGTGGGGCATCCCTGTAAGTCATTCACTGTTGCTATGTCTAGGCTCTTAACTATTAAAATATGGTGGTGTCAGACCCGTCATGTGTACAGATATTTGCAGGTTGTCCACATTTCTGCCTCATATTTTGGTCAATATCTCATGCACACCTTTTTCTGGCAAATCACTCTGGGCTCAAGTCAGAATATGGTGACAAACATTCAATTTTCAGACTTCATACCCTTCCAAACATCCCACAAAATGCAGACCCTGCTACTCTCTGAACTGTCTGCGTTTGTTGTAACATTATTTGTAATGTGTCCCTGGTTTTGGGCCTTTGCTCCACATATTTTATTACTTGGTCCAGATGTGTTCCTGTAAGAGGTTGTGGGGTATGGGCAGTGATTATCCTGCTGTGAGTATGTGTGTGGCTTGCAAGGTGCTATAGTGACATTATTACCTACTAGCTACCAACTAGCATGGCTGTTTCTGTTCACACACTACTATTATGGAAATCCACTTGTTTTGATAGTAATTCTAAATGGCATGCTTTGTGTACTACACATCTATATTCCCTTTACATTCATTCCTACTATTACATGATATATTTATTTTAGCACAATGTTCTTGTGTAAGAGTCATGGCTTAGTGGTAAGTCATGCAGACTACTGTTTCCAAGGTCCTGGGTTCGGGACTGCCAGTGGGATTTTATTTTGCTTCTGAACTGACTACAAGACCTGTCAATCAAAGTGACTAAGGCACTTTTAAGCAGTTGTAACCGGGTTAGTGCTGGTTTGCGCAGAGCTCACGCATGCGCACTGGCATTTAGCTCCGCGCACACACTCTTACAACTGCTTAAATATGCTTACTCTTGTGCACACCCGCGCTATTTTCTTTGAAAGAAAAGAAAATGGGGAGACAGGAAAGTGGTGAAAAAGGGGTCACAAAGAGGGTAAGACAGTAGGGAAACAAGCTTGGGATGTGCAGGAGGGATGTAGGTAAGGCCCATAGCTGCCCATTTCTTCATCAGCAACAGCTGTGCATAAGTATGTAATTTGGTGTGACATTTGAAACCTTCCACCCCTGAGAGAGGTGTCAGGACAACAATAATACTTGTTGTACAGCCAATTGTAATTGATAGGTTCCATGTCCAGCAGACATGTGTGCGGAATGGGCAGCTATGTATGGAGCGTAATTTTTTTGTGGGTACAGAGTGCCCCCTTTTTTTTTTCAGGTGAGAGTTGTATGTCAGGTGAAGGAAGTCGGTACAGCTGGGGAGGAAGGTTGGGTAGGTAAACAGACAAAACAAACAAGAAGCATACAGGGGCGGTGTATGACACATGTGTGGGGGGGTTACACAATTGACGGGGACGGAGGTTTGGATATCCAGAGCCCATGAGCCCACAGATGGCAACAGTGGAACTGATATCCCCACCCATAGACAGTTGCCACTGTTCCTTCACTGCCCAGGACGGGGCTGTGCTGGGGGCTGTGTAGGCGGGGCAACAGGCATGCCCATTAGTTGCGCCACCCGTGCCTTGAGCTGGCGTAGGGGCTCGAGAACAGAGTCCCGAATCTCCCTACGCACCACAGTCCGGACGCTACGGAGGATGAGTGGTGGTTCTCCTCCGGCCACACTTGCAGAGGGGGGGGTGAGCCCCATCCCCTGCAGCGCTTCCACCTGCAGGTGGCACAAGGCCACTGGAGGAGGGTCCGGACTCGGCACTAGTGCCAGGTGCACTCGCCAGCTGAGGTGGGAGAGGTGGGTCCGCTGGAACCTGCCTTCCCTGCCGTCCTATGTTTTGCATTATGTCATGACAGTTTGGGTTAGTGACATATAATACCATTCACAATTAGTTGTAACAGCATGCATTAGTATTCCCATTAACCAAACACCCAGATATTCACACCATTGAACAGCGTGCATAACACATGCATAATTTGAACAGAAATACACAGTCCAACAACATGCAGGGGTAATTGATGGCAACAGGCCATCAGGTGTGGATGTATGAACAGGGCAGATGCATCAACGGACATGCAAATATATATGACCCAACAGGACAAACGTCCAGGGGTGTTAATTGTGATTGCACATACCATTTTCACGTGGAATGGGTTATATGTGGTTATAGGGTGGGGTAAAGAAAGTAATATTAACACCTTCAAATAACAATACATATGCTGTACATTTCTAATAGCTACAGTTATATACACACTACTGTTCTAACTACAGTTTCCTATATGATAACTATTTCAACTTGGTGATAGGACTGTTACTGCAACATCAATATACATTTTATGGTTCTTCATACACATTCATATCTAGCTTTGTTCAGCTACATCATCCTGCTACATTTGCTTTATATAGCTATAGACAAGTGTGGATGTTTGATATATCAGACAATCATCCTGTCTGCATATTGCAGACTGAGAGCAACATATCCAGATTTTGGGATACACATTCCAGATGCAGCAACACTTTGAGCAGATTTCGCTGTTTGGTTTTGAATCTCACATGCATTTCATTCTGTCTTGACTGCAGTATACTTTATTCAGGGGTTATTACTACTGTATTGCTGGATTCATGACACTTTCTCACACTCTCTCACTTGCTTTCATTTTACTATTCAGGATGGTACTTATGGTTTACCTGTAGTTATTGCAATCCTTTCCAGCAGTCTCACTTCTGTCATGTTTCAGTATTTCCACAGGGATATATTTCACACATGTGATTTCATCATCTTCTGCAGCTATACTTTTCAGCCTGCTGCAGGTTGTGTACTATTTTCTTACGGGTAGGGCATTTTTATTTCAGAATATATGTCAGACAGTTTCATTTTTTGGTTTAACTTACAGGCTGAAACACACTTTTGTAATCAAGCAATACTTGCATACACTTTCACACTGTTACTTGCAGATTTTATTCATTACTGAGTACACTGCACTCTTTTGCTGACTGTCATACCTTTATATTTCTTTACAGTTACTGGTAGTGGATTACTGACCTGCCTGGTGGCGCAACCACACCAGCCTATCACCATAGGCTCTGCGGTTCGCAGAACGGACACCTGCAGCTGTAATATAAATGAAATAATATTGGAATACACACCTCCATAATATCAGCTAGTTTAATTTCTTACATACATAATTAAATGTTACTTACTCAGTAGTGGGGCATTGGGTGTTTGCCGGGCCTCCTGGATCCAAAGGTTCAGATGGTCCTACTTGCATCTCTTCAGGTCCACATGGTGGTGACGGACCTGCTCACCAGTCCTTGGAATCCCTGTGGCACTGGTGAGATCATGAGCCAACCGGTCCCACGCCTCGGCCCTGTATGCTCCCCAGAGGACCTGGCCCTGCATGAGTTGGGCCTCATGATTATGGACTAGGAGCCAGACCATGTACCTGGACTCCTCAACACCCCATCTCTGTGCTCAAAAGCAACTACCCTCTCCTACTCCTGTCATTCTGCCTGCAGGTCAGTTCTACAATCATTTATGCTGTGTATTCCCGCCTATGGGGCTTATATAGTCCGTTTTTCCCGCACATATCTGTGATTGGCCATTTTTGGAATTGTATCAGCTTCAGTAAACCTGCATTGTCATGCTCCAGTTTGTATTCATTCCTATATATTAGCTATTATTGCATTTCTAGGTACTGCTGTCATGGCTTAGTGGTTTGGTACCTTGACTATGGTGTAGTGCTTTGGTACCTTGACTATGGTGTATAGTATCCTGGGTTCAAACCTGGCCACTGCTTTTTATTTTTCATGACTGTCTAGACATGCTGAGGGGTGTGTCTGTGTAAAGGCAGTTTTGATACGGCTTGCTCAACGTTGCCCGTCGGTTAGCTTGTTTGCGCGGTGCGCAGCTCCGCGCAAATGGGGTATGCTGCTTTAAGCCTCATTTGGCTATCGGCACGCATATTACGCTCAGCTCAGCTAGGGGCACATAGATTTAGCGTGTTAGACCACTGCTCAGCTACGGGCACTCATTTTGCACCAGTTAAACCACTGCTCATCTACGAGCAGATGCACTCACTCTGTTAAACTGTAGCTCAGCTATGAGCACATCTGGCATTTTTTATTCTTTTGTTACCTCACATGTCTTCAATATAAATGGGCTATTTCATTACATTTTACATAAATTGTGGTTTTATGTGTACATATTTGTCAGGGACTTGTTTCCTGCTTATTTTGAAAAAAAAAAAATTGGTGTTGTGGGGGCTCGAACCATGAATGCCTGCTCTTCAGCCAACATCTCTACCGCTACGCTATTGCTTCCTGGCTTATTTTGCATATTTAGTTCTTATATGCTTTCCCACTGACTGCTAACTGTAGCTGCGCTACGGGCACGCCCGCGCAAACGAGCGCACTCACGGTTAAACATCTTTACAATTTAAAAAAAAATATAACATGTTCATTTATATATTTTATGTTCATAGTCTGTGGGGGCATGTGTTGTGTTGTGTTTATTCACATTTCCGTGGACTCTGTTGTGGGTGTTTACTTTGGGCACTTTTACACTTCTGGGGGCGTGTCCGCTTGCAGGGCTCGGCCTACGGACACGCCCCCTACTGTCTTACATGGACCGTGTTAGACTTAGGTGTGATTCAGCATGCTCTCATGAATATGCAAAACATGCTGACATCACTCAGTTTAACTGCAGCCTCCGTGTAAGAGTTATAACTCTTACACGGAGGCTTCGTGAATCCTGCCCAACGCATTTCAAACTTAGCAAACTATACCAACATAAACTCTATCTAGATAAACTAAGATAAAACTAGCAAACACTTTGCTTATCCCATCTCTCTTGTATGGAAGCCCCATTTTCACCAACCTCCATACATCAACAAATGTTAAATAAAATAAAATAAAATAAAAATAATGAGCTGCAATCTTGCTACTACAAGATAGCAAATTCCATCTCTAACATGTCCAAATGCTCACACCACTGCAAAGCCATCTCAAACCTGTCCTGGCATGAATTTCACCACTGTCTCTATTATAATCAATTCACACTTGCTCCTAAGCTAATTTTCAAGCCTGATAGCTGTCCTGCACTCCAGTCTATCTTACACACACACACACACACACACACACACACACACACACACACACACACACACTCCAACTAGAACCCTCCAGTCTTCAGAAAGGACACTTTTAAATGTAGCTAAACCCAACAAAAGAGTAGGACAATGCCTATATTCCTGCAACATTGCCAAATTATAGAATTGCCTTCCCTCATACATTACTCAACTTCACTCCCTAATAGCCTTTAAAGCTGCACTAAAATCCCGCTATTTAAATAATCCCAGCTGTACCTGTGAAATACAGTGTAAGCCCCCTTAACTCCACACACAACCACTCCAATCCTACCGTTTAACCCTCTTTTATATTATTTTCTTCCTCCTCTATATGACTGTTTCTCCTACATACAATGTGTGCAATTTGCTAATGATTATGATTACTTTCTTGTGATTGAAAGTTTATGTATCCATACAGTCTGATACTTAATGTATTAGCTATATGCCATTGCTCTCCACCCTATGCTAATGTACAGTGGCTATAAGAAGTGTACACACCCCTGTTAAAGTGCCAGGTTTTTGTGATGTAAAAAAATGAGACCTTTAATAAATAATTTCAAAACTTTTCCCATTTTTAATATGACCTATAACCTATACAATTCAATTGAAAACCAAGCAAATCTGTTGGGGGAAAATATAAAAAATAAAAAATGTGCAGTAAGCTGGTTGTATAAGTGTGCACACCCTTAAATGAATACTTTGTTGAAGCACCTTTTGAAAAAAAAAATTCAGGTGTCCTTCCAGTCTTTAGACAACAAAGGTATTTGGTGCCACCATTGTTCTATGGCCTCTAATCAGAGAACTTATGAGGTGAACCACATCCAGAAAAGTGCAAAGGGTTTCTTAAATCTCTTCTGGTTCCATGGCAAGACTGCATTTGGAGGCCAGTTTTAGATTTCTCAGAGCTAAAGGTTCCAATGTTCAGTATGCTAACCTTGCACATTCTGTAGGTCTGCCTCTTCCCCATACCTTCACAGTGACCTTAGATCTTGGAGATGCCTTCCATCACATGACCATAGCCAAAGGAGTCAGGCAAAACCTCTGATTTGAAGGAGAGATCCTTCTTATGATTCACCTTCTTGCCCCGTGTTTTTTTTCTAGTACACTCAGGCTATATACAATATACCTGACCCCATTAATTGCCTTTTGTAGAGAAGAAAGGGTGTTCATATCTACTCACACATGGGATACTAATACAGGCAGCAACTCTGGAAAAGGCTGTGGAAGCCCTGCAGATCATTGTTTCCTGCTTGCAAACTCTGGGACTTTCTCTAAGACACCAGACATTGTTCCTGTGAGCATGGCTTGACACTGAGTTAGCCTTTTTTTGCACCAAGAGAAAGTTACCTTTTTGAGAAAGTATTTTAAGTCCATAGCAGAGCTGTGCTGAATCACAGCAAGGCAAAATCTGAAGATCTTGAGGTGCATCTGTGGTTTCCTCCCTTTTTAATTTCTCCAAATCTTTTGGGTTTTTAATAGCATGATAATCAATACTTTTGTATTCTTTTCATGGACTACTATATCTGTTTTTCTCACATCTATTTTTTTAACTGTTGGTAATGGGTGATCCCATGTGATATAAACTTCTCATTTTCTCTAATGCTTTGTTAATGTTTCCAGTGTTTTTCAGCTACGTCAGTATTATGTTGTTTGCATAATCTTCAATGCAACAGTCTTGCCACATTATTATGCCTTTCAGTATACAGTCCTTTTGTCATATTAGTACATCACAGCCAGCAACAAGATGTGTGACTGTTTCCAATTCTGTTTAACAAAACCTAGGTTAGTCTTTTTCCCACATGTTCAATGGACTTTGTAAACCAACTTGTATTTAGTCCACTATCTTGGGCTGCCATCTTTTGGTTTAAATTCACCTCTCCTTAAACATTCCTGCATCCAATCCTGATCAATATGAGGTGGTTCCAAGAGTTTTATACTTGGCAACTATATTTATGCATTTCCACATTTCTTGCCTTCTCATCTGATCCTGAACCTTATACTCTCTTGTTTTTTGGCACATTCATTTGCTGCCTGAATTTTATCTGCTTCTGGTTTGATTTCCATTCCTGCTTAACATCAATATGCTTCTGATAAAGTAAGCACGAAAGTCATCTTAGACTTGTTCTCATGTTTTAAAACTCATTACATTTGGGTCTTGTGATATCCACAGATATGCATGCAGTCCTACAATTGCATATCTATACATGTAATTTTGAGGAGGCTCATACCTCCTTCAGAATGGGGAATGTATGGTCTTGGTATACACTGATTTTTATAAACCATTTGATGAGCATGAAGCATCCTTTTTTCCTGTCCAACCTATCCAACACCTTTTGGGGCCAATCACTCCAAAACTGTAGGTTAGGATAGGAATGCAAATTGGTTTATAGCTTGGACTTTGTTCCAAGTTGTCAACACTGTTTTCAGTATTAACGTCTTCTATAATATTCCTTACTAAGATTTATTTGCATTTGTTCATGTTTTATTATTAACACTTTGTCAGTTCTCAAATATTTATACACTCCCTCATGTTCAGGTTCTTTTATATCACATTCCTGTCCCAAACTGATGTTTTGTTGGTGCTGCAGCTTTCCTGCTTTAAAGGTTGTCTTTGCATATTTATCAAGACCAAATTACATTCTTGTATCAACTGAAAAAGTTTTGACCGCTTGCAGTTGTGCTTTCAAATCCTCATGTGATGAACTATACAGGTTTAAATGTCCACAAAAAGAAGAGGAGTCTTTACACTGCTTTCTGTGAACCAAATTGTAGCTATGACCAAATATATTAAATGTATTTGGGATGCATGGCTAGGCTTAAGAAGGTCTCTGTGATTGTTAGCGTAGTATACACTTATGAACCTTCCTATGAGGGTTGGGAGGGTGGCCTAATGGTTAAGGTGTTTGCCTTACAAACACAAGGTGCAGGATTTGAGTCTCACAAGGGATAATTGGCTAGGCTTAAAATGGCTCGCAAGGGCAGTTAGCTTAGTACTAACCTATGAGGAAGCTCCAGTGGAAATACAGTGATTATAGAAGTAACTGTAGATGCTAGAGTATGTTTACTGCTGCAGTAATTTCTCTTCCTTCACCTCCTTTCCAGGAGAGATTCTAGGATTGGGATGGGTATTGAGTCATTATCTTTGCCCCTATATTACCTTTACAAGGCAACTGTCCTCCCCATGTTGACATTACCTGAAGAGTTAGCATAGTAGGTCCCTTCTGGTTGAGCATCCTGGTTAAGGTTCACTTTATTTGCGGACCTTTTGTAGTATGATCTTAGACCTCACTGTAAGTGAGAATTGTACAAAGAAAGAACTAAAGATGCTCTGTGCAGGCATCCCTCTTATACTACTAATGTACTGTTGTCCAGGTGGAAGAAAGTCCACCTAGGCAGTAGGGGGAAGGGGCAAAGCTGTGCAAGTCTGGACAGACGTTTGACCTTCTGTAGCAAAAGCTGCAATAAGTTATTGTTGCAAAAGCAGACGTCATTCACAATTATAATAAATTCCTAATGCAACTGTGCTTTCAATGGCTGCTATAGACCTGTATTCTCAATAGACTTGTATTCGCAGGAGTTGTTTCTAAGCACAAACACCAGGTACTCTGCATCAAGTTTTTTATGAACTAGATGCAACTTGTACAGCAGAGCATACTTTGTTTCCTTTGGCATCTTTGCTTTCCTCATACTTGACTGGCCTGCCTTCCCTCCAGTTGACCTGTAACTCAAATATTTTCTGTTCTGGGTGTCACATCCCACCTTGCAGTGTATGGTCTTTCAGTGCCATATGGGTACATTTCCCCATTTCTTTACCATCACCCCCCCCAGCATTTTACCTCTGCTTGATTCTTGGCAGGCTAATGTCTCAAACCTTGTACATATGGGGGCTTGCCTTACCTGTTCATCTGCTACCACAACCTCCCACACCTCCCCGTTGTGGGGTCTGTCTCTAGCAGTCTTTACAACAGGATAAGTATGCAAGCCTCTTGCCCTTATTTTTTTCCAGACATCTTTACTAAATTATCACTTGAGACATAGGCAAATTTACATTCATATAAAAGTAATCAAACTATAATTAACGTAACAAACACTGTATTTCGCAGCCTCTTGCTTTAACTCTTGTCCCCCAACAGACTTACCTGGCACAAGAGACTGCTGCTGGAATGTGGATAACCAGGGATGGAGTTGGGAATCTAGTATTCTGTGCAAGAGATGTATCTCAATATTTACCCAAGTATAATTTTTTAGCACAGAAGACAGTTTTTTTTTTCCTCTTCATTATTTACATGTATGCAATATTGAAGAAAGATCTTCACCAAGAAGATTTAGTCCTCTCTGTACAGAAAATACAACAGACTAGTTCCTACAGTGAGATGGAAAACATACTAAAATGTTTTATGCAAATAACAGGTGCCTTAAGAAATAAAATTTAGTATTTGGAATAATAAGTTCTTTTGCCTTTGTTTACTAGGAAAGCCCATCAGGGTTTAGCTAGAAGCCCATTTTCAGCAGAGGCACGGGGGGGGCGCGGCTCCTCAGTGTGCGTGTGTTTTCTTCTTAACAAACATTATCAAGATTACACATAAAATGACAGTGTAAAAAACAGTATTCAAGTATTTACCCAGTCAGACTTTCCTGGTAATCAAATGTCAGTACATAGTATGTGTACATTTGCAGAGTATATCAATATTTAAGCAGTGTTTATATATTTACAAAGTATATCACAATATATGTAGCATCACATATCTTATTTATATGGTGACCTTATGAGTCTTTCAGTTGTGGTGTTGATTTTTGTTTTCCATTTTGTGATGTAGCAGCGAAAGGAAGAAAGCCATACACAGTAAAAAGCATGCATTTCTGTTTAAAAAAAAGAGAGCAATGACCGGCCTACTACTGGCATTATTGTGATGGTTAGTATTTACAGCCCCTGTCTTTAAAGAGGGAGAGAACAAGATAGGAGGTATTATGTTTTTGTTTAATGGGTCCAAAAGAGAGAGAACAAGAGTGCAGGAAATAAATAGGTATTGGAATAAGGAAGTATGTATTAAATGTATAGGGTGCCTTGTTATTAATGAGTTTATTGCTCTAGAAATAAATCAGTATTGGAATAAGGAAGTATGTATTAAATGTATAGGGTGCCTTGTTATTAATGAGTTTATTACTGTAGAATCTTGGCAAGTATATTAGTGGGCTGGAGGGTAAGTTGTAAGTGATATTTATTAGGAAGGACAGTAAAGGAGGTAGGCTGTTAACGGAGTGAGGTGGAGTGGATGCAAAAGAGGTATCAATATGATGAAGGTAGAGAGTGAATAGGAAGTGTGTGGGAACAAAGATAAGAGGGGTGGTACAAGTAGGGTTGTGAGGGTGGGGTAAGCAACTAATGGAGTTTAGTAAGAGCTATGCAAAAGTAAAGGTGACACTGGGAGAAAGTGAGGTGTGAAGAGTATCTGGGACTGGGAGTAGGATGGATAGATTGCAGGCTATGTACACAGACAGACTCCTGGTGAGACTAGTCTGTAGTAAAATCTCCATGGTGGGATTCCTCACTGGAATATTAACTGAGACTTTGTTTCTGGTTGAATGTTTTTTTCTGCTCATAGTTGTCAAAAGGAGCTTAGATGGGATCATTTTTCACTTACATGGTAGGCAAAACAATTAAACATGTCTGAAGATTCAGTCCAGTAATGTTTCTCCCAATAGAAAAAGGCGATTAAGAATTACCTGATTTTGAAGGGATACTTAGAGCTACACAATCAAGGCTCATATATATAACACAAGCAGAAGGTAAAAAATCAAGCTGGAAAGAAATGATGTTGAAAAGGGAGGAGTTCACAAAATAATGAGACAAAAGGATTTTGAATGTATACCCTAAAAGAATAACAACAGCCAATGTGACATATTATAAATTAGCAGAATGTAGTCTAAGAACTAAGCTAGTGCAAGAATGGAGAAAGTAGATTTTACCTTAGAGATGTCCGCAAGTAGGGGTATAGAAACTATACAGAAGGGAGCTGGAAGAAAACTGACAATGGAACCAAAGTTTTAGGAGCAAATAACTAGAGAGGTAAAGGTTCATAGGTAAGTACTAGGCTAGATGCCCTTGCAGGCCATTTTAAGCCTAGCCAATTTCCCTTTTTGTGCTCAAAATAACCAATCATAGTAACAGTAATGAACATAATGAGTTGGTAGACATTCACTACAGAGTACTTTGCCAGAAATGTTGGGGTAGTAAATGATTGTAACTAAAGAAATAATTATTTTGAGTTGGAATATAGAAACTGAATTGCCAAGATATTATAAGGCCTTACTAAGGTTAGTGCTGTTGGCTGCAAATGAAGAAATTATTAGAAAATGGAAATCAGAATTTAAACCAATCATACGTGAAGTATTAAATGGTGTAAAGGAAACAGAATTTAAGGGTGGGATCTTTAGAAATGAAAGGAGCAACTTCATAGAAATAAATGGAACTTGTGGAAAAAAATACATGCAGAATAATGTTCAGGAGGTGGAGGAGGAGTAAAATTTAACAGAAGGCAGAGCCGGAGCAATTTATATACTGTTGGAATAAATCATTGTTAAAAATGTATAATGCATTTAAAAGGTATTAAAAACACTATTCAGAACAGTATAATATCTACTTCCTGTCACCTCTTTTATAATCTCTTTGTGCCCTAATACAACAGTTGCATTCTTGCAACAGCACTTGGATTGTCTGTACTATTACATAAGCCATTGCCAGATTTCATAAAAGTGTGCTGCACTTCTGTGCTAGGTTTGTGTAGCTTGGCAACACTGCACAACAACAAAGGGAGTAATGCAACACACAAAATTAGGCAGGCAGTGTTTCTATACAAGTAGCTGCACTCCAGAGCACATACTGCACATCCATGCATTGAAATGCATATACAAAAGCGCAAAACAAGCTGTAGAGCAGTCATGCACCACATTGCATAAATCATGCATAGAGTTAAAATGTGAACTCACAGACATGCATCTCAGAATGAAAGCATTACATGTAGTCAGTATGCTGTGTGTGTTAACATGTCCTTCATCGGGACAGCAGAAAGCTATAATTCTACAGTACTGTCATGTCCACATATGTAGATACCTGTCAGATGCAGAAGAGGGGAGGATAAGTATGTATAGGGAAGTAGAAAAAAGGGGAAAGCAGTGAGCAAAGGAAGCACGCACACACAAGGACATACATAGGAGTGTGTATGATGGGGTGACAACACAACATTTCTTGTTATGGAAAGAACACCACTTTATTTACATAAAGAAGGAATGGTGGAGAAACAATGCACTGGCATGCAGCCATAGAACTACACAAATGGGTGGATGTGCACATGCTAGGATGGGGAACTTGAGATGGAAAAAGAAAAATTGAGGTCAGACAAATGGCAATTAGGAGGGATAGCTGTGACACACTTGACTGGTTGTAGAGTGGAATTTGATTGGCAGTGAACTGTCTGCTACCAAGCCCAGAGAGGCATTACTGTGCTACATCACCACAGGATGGAACTCACAGGCTATTGGTATGAACCACACCCTCCCCTAGTGGTTCAATAGTTGGGACCACCCAAGTGAGAAAATATGTCAGCCCCAGGAGGCTCTCCTTTGAGGCCATGCACCTGCCCAGCGCTCTTTCCACCATCTGCTCTAGCTGAAATTGGCCACCTCTGTCTTGCTAGGTTACCTGCGAGTGAGATACCGACTCTGCTCTGCTGAGGCACTCCCATTCACACTTCTCAACAAAGTGAGATGTGGTTGAGGTGCTTGCTATGCAAATATACCATCCCAACCTGCAGTAAGGTGAGACCGTAGGAAGTTTGACATGTGACTCTAAAGCTGGCAATAAATTGAGCATGCTTTCCAACACACAAGTGCTTAGACTGAACCTTGACTGGCCATTATTCTTTCCTGTCTCTTGCAGTAGGTGACAACAATTACTGGCTCATTCTGTTTGTACTGAAAGAGAAAACCTCTCAGAGAACTGTGACAGGTATACTTTAAGATCCCAGAACAGTTGATTCATACTTGCATTGATGTGCCACATTAGCTGCATGACAAACAGCAGGCATGCTTGTTCCCCCATATGTCTGTTAACATTACACAGATAAGATAAATGGTCCTGAAACACACAGAGGCACATTGGGTAGTGTTCAGGCATACTGATATGGTGTAGCATAGCCCCCATCCAATGAGATGTCCATCTTTAATATGAAGTTGGCATATTCCAGTTGCTCTGCTTCCACTTCGACCTGTTGCTGAAGGACCACACAGTAGTTTCCACAGACTTTTAATCTTATCTTGGTATATGCCTACCAGCAGCAGCAGGAGTCCCAGACATAAAAAACAAAAATGCAACATTGTCCAGTTATCATGTTGGGTGGCAACTCCCCTTCCCATGCATGGAAATAATCAGGTTTGGGGTGTTGCAGCTCATTATGTCAGTGGCTACACTGCCCCCCATCTTTTTGCTAATACCCATAACCAAGGTCAACACCTCATCCAGGTCCTATCCGGCATCCACTTTTCTGATAAGACCTTTATAGGTACATCCTAAATTGGTGTAGACTGAGATCATTATTAATAGCATAATCTTGCTCTCCTTAAAACACTGTGCAGGTGCTGTTCAGTGACCACTAGCAGAATCTGCCATAATTGTCTCAGAAAATTGTATCACTTTCAGAAGGAACAGTGTAATAGTCTGTGTATCATACTTGTGTGATTCTAATCACAAGAGAATGTTAGATGTATCTGCAAAGTAGTATAATATACAGGTCTCCAGCATGAGCTGTCAGTAAATGTCATGCAGCCTTCATTAAAACACTTTTTCCTAATTTTAAAATTATTTTTTTAATAGTAGTAGCACAATCTTTTGTCATTAATAGTAAAGTGGAAGTTCTTTCCCCGAAAGGGAACTAATCTGCCCAACCAAGGAACAGTGTTGGCTGACTGTCAATTCTCAAAAGTCTGCAAATGGAGCACTCTTTGGCGGCAGGACAGCTCTGAATGGCTTGCCCACCCACTCCTGCCATTTTAGTCAGCTCAGACTGAGCTGATTAAAGGTTTGTGTGCATGGTAGGTGCCCTGAAATTTTGGAAGCTGGCCACATTATATCCTTAGAAGGATATAAACCATATTGATAAGGCTACTATAGCAATGATCATTCACACATCAACTGTTATGGTGGTTTACGTACACAGCTATACTTTATACTGGCAACAAGGTAGACCATGATCTAAGGAAAACCTCTTCTTCTACATGCTTGCCACTAATTAACCTAAAAGTACGGTCTGTGCTGTATATGGTGAGCTGCAGTGATGGGTGTGGCATGCCTATGCATACACAGGTGTATCCCCCTAATGTAATAGTATCGAACAATGTCATTGATGTAAAGTGTACCCAAGTGTTGGCAGCAGGGCTTGGCTGCCTTGCCCTATTCAAACATGATGGCAATAACTTGGATGAGTCATGGGTTGCGTATATGTTGAAATGTATGGCAAGTGTACCAGTTCTTTGCATTCCCCTATTATATATATATATATATATATATATATATATATATGTACACAGACACACACACACACACACACACACACACATCTATAGCTGCAGTGTGGTATGATCTGTGCATATATTGTATATTAGTAAGCTAATCCCAGTCATACAAAACAGAGGGTAGAGTTAGAACAGAAAAGAATATCCATATTTAAGACCACTATTTAAAAAGTTAAGCAATGAACTTAAATGATTGTATAATAGTAGTAATACATGTCTGGAGTATGAGTAGTGCTTGGTTTATCCACAGCTAATTTTTTTAGTTCTGTTAGTAGACATCACCCGTGAGACAACCAAAGGTAAACCAAGCAATCCAGACATGGATACTTGCTAAAATTTAGTGGAACTGTAGAGTAGTTTTAGAATATTTTGGTTTCAGAAGTTAGAACTTGATCTGATATAGTATTCCAGTTTTTAGGTAACCTGTTTTATTTACAGTGTTTATATGGTCTTGGAAGGCTAATGTCAGTTGCTAATACTAAAACACTAAACTTTTGCACAGTTTTCAGCAGGCCAGAAATGCTGGTAACTCAGCAACAAAATGTTTCATTGCTACATCTGCAGAAGTGCTTGCGAAATGGCATACTTCTGGTTCTGTGCTCATAAAAACAGTCTTGAGCTACTAAAACACTGGCAATGAAACGTAAACCTGACCAGAGTGTATATATCAAGCATGTAAGAACCAGAAGACAGTTTAACATAGAGGATTATTGCTATGAGCTTTATCTTGATGTTTTTGGGTTCAAGTCCATTAGTCTCCATTTGTCTTATGTGTAACTCTTAGCAAGTCACTTTTTCAGACTAGGCTCTCTGTTGACTCTGTAGAAAGGCACTTGTGCCTAATGGGTATAATCGGTTAATATAAATAAATATAACTCCACTTGAGAGAGGAATCATTTGTGTATTGTATGAGAAAGACCTTATCATTAGTTGTATTATATGAGAGAGACCTTATTAGTTTTATTCATTTTGTTGGTAAACATAATAATAATCTTTCCAGTATTAAAACTTGAGGAACTACCATCTTAATTCGCTGAAGAGATTACCTGATTTTCTGCTACACTGCTGATATTCAGTATGATTTGATAGGTAACACTGAGAATATCCGGTTGCTCTTCTAACTGCTTTCAGAGTAAAAGGAAGGTCTATCAAGTCATGAGATGTAGAAAGACAGCGGCAGTGCAGTTTCTTCCGTCCAGACTAATGGTAATGCAGTCATCTTACCAGGCTGTAGTACTTTCAGCATGGCTCTCTGCCTTGAATCCATGTTGGCTTGGGAATGGCATTTTGCTGTCTAATATGGACTGATTCAGCTGGTTGATCACAGCTTTGAGTGTGCCAGGCATAGAGCTCAACATTATTACTGGCCTATCATTTTTAATCTTTTGAGTGGATACCATGTTTTGAGATTGGTTTGAGATTTACTGTTCCAGTTGTAAGGCACCTTTGTCTCATTTTATGTTCCTCTTTGAGAGGATAAGTAATTGGATAGGCAGAGTATGGCTCACTGAGACAAATATATGTAGATGGAAAGACATTCGCAAAAGATGATCTTATCTGCATTTTTAAGATCTCTATCACCTTAGTACTGTTCCTGTAAAAAGCTGAAAACAGGAAGTTCTATAACTCCAGAAGCAGTTACTTAGGCAAACATTAGTTTGTTAGAGGGAAGAAAGGAGCATAAGTGTTTACCAGTTTCCTGATGAGCTCTAGGGTGAATGGACCTTGGTAGGTTAGTGTTCTTGTTAATTATTCTGCTTATGATAGATATGTAGTATAGTTATGTTTGCCAACCTTATTTGCTTTTGGCACAGTTTATGCACGTGTCAGCATTTTTTTAAGTGGTCACCACCTTTTAATTTGTAGATATTCCCACCAGTATCCCTTTCTCACATCTGTTTTTTGACTGAGCTGTTTAACTAGGATAATGCATTGCTTTTGGTTATTATCGCATCAGGATATATTTGTTGACCTCTTTTCATTTCTATTACTATGTGTGCTAACAAATATATCCTGAAGCTATAACAGAACCAAAAGCAATGCATTATCCTAGTTAAACAGCTCAGTCAAAAAGCAGATGTGACGCACAGTAATACAAATGAAGAGGTCATCAGTTTTATATAGTCTGAGAAATCTGTTTAAGATTGATCAATGTGCTGACGTTAAGTCTGTGTCCAGTAGTTTCCACAGTTTGATTTTTGAGACCTCATGTTTGTAATCTGTATATTAAAGTACATGTCTTCTGGTAATGATGATGCTTAAGTGATAACTCTGCCCATCTGTACCACCTTACCCATATGTAAACAAATACTGGAGAAGCAAAAAACAAACCAAAATAAAAACAAAAATGCAGAAAGGTAGCAGTCTGGCGATACAAATCCACGAAATGTGAAGAGGTTTGAACGCAAAATTAGTTTAATAAAGTAGCGTTTTCGCTGCTTGAAAAATCCGCAGCTTCTTCAGAAAAACTTAAAAACAAGCAGTGAAACTTTTTTTTAAAAAGGTTTAGAGGAAGTGTTAAAATTACATCACTTCCTGTTAGGAACCTCATGACAACACGCTCATACTAAAAAATTACTAAAAGCGCTCCAAAACATTAAACGGGCGCAAAGTTAGTTTAATAAAATTCCATCTGCAGCTTCTTCACAAAAAACTCCATTAAAACAAAAAAACAAAACTTTTTTTAAAAGTTTAGAGGAAGTGTGGGAAGTACATCACTTCCTGTTGAAATCCTAGTGGCAACACGCTCATACAAAAACATTGCTAAATGAGCTCCAAGGATTAAAATATGTAAGAAATGACTAAATATTATAAAACATGAACCAATACTAAATAAGATGGCAAGTTTGAAGCAAGAGGTAAAAAGAGATAAAAAGTAAAAAAGATGTAAAAAGATGTAAGAAGAGATAGAAAGATGAAAAAATAAAAAAAATTAAAAAAGAGAAAGTAAAAGGGGATGGAAGTACAGGGGGGAGGGGAAGGGGTGTGGGGTGTGTGTGTGGGGGTAGAGAGGGGAGGAAGAGAGGAGGGGGGAAGAGGAAGGGGAAAGGGGAGAGGCAGGGGAAGGAGGGAAGGGGTGGGGGTGTGGTGACTGGGGGTGTGTGTGTGAGGGGGGAAAGGAGAGGAGGAGGAGGAGGGAGGGAAGGGGTGGGGGTGTGGTGAAGGGAGGGGTGTGTAGTGAGGGGTGTGTGTGTGTGAAGGGGTGGGGGGTGTGGAGGGAGGAAAGGAGGAGGAGGGAGGGGAAAGGAAGGGGAAGAAGGGGAGAAGGGGGGAGGTTGGGGAGGGAATGGGGGATTTGGGGGGGGAGGGGGAAACAGGGACAGGGAAGGGCAGGAGAAAAAGGAGAAACGGAGGAATCAGTAAATTTATCTAGTGTAACTCCTCATTTTTAGAACTGCTGAGATATTGCAGTTCTCATTCAACCCTGGATTATTAAATGCATTGAGTGTTATTTGCCATTGAAGTTCTTTTAATTCTAATAGACATGGGGTAGGGCCTCCCCTAATATTATTAGGTAAATGGTCAATGCCCATAAAGAAAAATTTATGGCCAGGGTTGCTTTCTGTATGTTTGGCCAGTGCGTTATCCAGTTTATGATTCTTCATGGCATAAATATGCTGGTAGATACGCTGCTTCAATTTCCTGTCAGTCTTGCCAATGTAGAATGCAGAACAGCATTCGCATTGGGCTAGATACACGACAGACCGGGTGTCACAGTTAATTCTATGTTTGATGAAATATTTCCTCCTGTTGACTTGAAACGAGCTTCCAGCTTTGATCACATTACAATAATTGCAAGCCCCACAAGTAAAGCATCCCTTGTTCCTAGTGAAATCCATATTCAAGGGGTTGCTTTGTAACAGCTCCTTGAGGTCATTTCTTACATATTTTAATCCTTGGAGCTCATTTAGCAATGTTTTTGTATGAGCGTGTTGCTATTAGGATTTCAACAGGAAGTGATGTACTTCCCACACTTCCTCTAAACTTTTAAAAAAAGTTTTGTTTTTTTGTTTTAATGGAGTTTTTTGTGAAGAAGCTGCAGATGGAATTTTATTAAACTAACTTTGCGCCCATTTAATGTTTTGGAGCGCTTTTAGTAACTTTTTAGTATGAGCGTGTTGTCATGAGGTTCCTAACAGGAAGTGATGTAATTTTAACACTTCCTCTAAACCTTTTTAAAAAAAGTTTCACTGCTTGTTTTTAAGTTTTTCTGAAGAAGCTGCGGATTTTTCAAGCAGCGAAAACGCTACTTTATTAAACTAATTTTGCGTTCAAACCTCTTCACATTTCGTGGATTTGTATCGCCAGACTGCTACCTTTCTGCATTTTTGTTTTTACCTTACCCATATGTGTTAACCCAGCACTTGACCCTAAACCCAACCCTACACACTACCTTTTACCAAAAACCCTTTCCCTGACAGTACCATAATGAAAACACTATGACACCCACGCACATTTACCGTCACATAAAAACATTCAAACTAACACTTCATTAACCTAGCCTTAACCTGGAAACTGCCACATACATATGTACACGTAGACACACAACATATAAACTGTCACCTTACCATAAATGTGACCTAACCCACAAATATTCACTCATACACATTCCTGACACTAATGTCAAAGCTTTCAGAATCTCTGCTGGATGGGGAACAGGAAATTCGTCCTTCGTTTGGCACGTATATCTCTAGTGGATGCAAGCAGCTTGTAAATGATTCATTTCCCAGGACCCTGCTTGTAAATGTTTAACCTCCCAAGCCCCTGCTTACACTTATAAAAGGGTACCAGAACTTTTCAGGGATTGGGATGCATGGCTAGGCTTAAAAAAGACCCTTGTGTTCATTAGCTTAGTAAACACCTATGAAAGCTCACCCATTAAAAGAAATCCCTTGCTTTCCTGTTTGCAATCACAGCCAACGTGCAACAAATTAAAAGTCAATGAGTCTAGCATTTAAAAGTAATGGAAGTCTACAAAAGTGACTGATGTAAATTAATAGCAGTATACTCCATCAATAAGATGCACATTTGACAAGTGTATTTTGCAACCATATATGTTCTATGTAGGCTAAGCTACAGTTTGTATTTGTAGTTCTGTAATAATAGCAGGCAAATGCATTTGTTCAGACAGTTTCCACTGCAGTAGTAAATTTGTCAGGTATGTGACTGTATTTACTGGGGCTAGTTGTGTTTTGTGACTTCCTCTGTGGTATGGGTTTCTGACAATACTGAAGCTATTGCTACTGTTCTCAAAACCTTAAGGTTTCATGATGGTCTAGACATTATGGGTTACTTTAGTAAAATGTTTGCAAATTCAGGCAATTGACAGTTTTATTAAACTGTTAACTTCTTAGACCTTTTGTAATGGCAATTGACAACATTTCTTCAGTCCTTAGGCAGACAGAGTCTGCTTAGTTTATACTCAGAATGCTACATACAGTGTGTGACTAAAATGTTTAGTTATAATTGTGTGAGGTCTGCAAAAAAGAGCAGAGAATTCTAACTAGTTCACATGCTTTCAAGAAGGAAACTCACCTTGGGTGGTTGTGTTGATACAATTTTGCAACAGCTGTAATGCATGATGATGCATTCTGTATTCACATGATGTACATTCATAGTTTTGTAGCATAAATGCATGTTTTGCAATTTGGAAATTTATTGATGCATCACATTTGCACAGAGTGCCTTTCTCACTATACTGTTACTAGTAGTACAGTTTTAAAACTTCATATGCTTCTTATGTGTATGTTATAACCAAGCTTGCACCTTATCAACTGGAATAAATACCTTTCTGACATTTACAATTTGCACTATAAAACAAATGCTGTATCACCTGCTTTAAAGCACCATTTGCTTCTTGTACATAATTTCTCAAATCAACCTTCATGGTACATTTTTTTCATATATGCTGTGTTAATAATATTATGTCTGCTCTTCAGGTGGTTGTTATATTAACTGTTGTTTGTTCGTTTAGTCAGTCCCAAATCTTGACCTCAAGTACTTAGCACAGTGGTGTAGTTAGTGTTTTTTTGCACCAGGGCACCTCCCTCAACTCAAAACTTTAAATTGAGTAGCAAAGAAAAAAAAAAACTTTCCCATTCTTGGACATGAGCATTGGAAGTTCTTTTCTCCTTTTATACTGTATCAGCTACTACTCTTTATGCCACACATGGCACACTACAGTGCTTCATAAATTTATTTTTTTACTTTTAAACTATCACAAACTGCAGAACTTCTGGGGAAAACAATACTTTTAGACTAGCAAACTGCTTGCTACAGTTTGTCACACACAGAGTACTAAAGCTCTTCAGTTCTAACAGCAAATACAATACTGGCATTTAAATGCCGCTATGCACTGAAGACCATTGGGATCTGCTGGTCGCACGACCTCAAATTTTTCACCTGGGCTGCTGCCTCATTTGTCCCACTCAGAACAAGTCTGTGCATTTTGTATCTTGTCTTAGATCTAGAAACATCCACTCATCACCAGCACTACATTTGCATTGTTATGTAAGTTAGTTATTTAGGGCATAATTTCTTTTAGAGATAGTTAGGAATATAGTAAATATTAGTTTAGATGTTTTCTGCATTTATTTGAGACTGTCCTGCAACTTTATTTTAAAATATTTCCTGCGATTCTGAGCTCTGTATTTACTGTGTTGTTTGAGTATTGTCTTGTTCTTTTATTATTTATTACTAAATATATTTAAACCTTTTAACTGTTGCTGGTTTGTTTAGAGATATTTAAGCTCTAAGAGTACTTGCATATGTATTTGGTGACACTGTACAGGCCACTCCTAAGTAGCCTTAAAAGTCTTGGTCACACTTACCATTCAGATAATAGTAACCTTACATAGTAGGATTGGACACCCTTTGGTAAGGGCCTTTTAGTAGCTGATAAGTAAGGGTGGCTGGTGGCAGCTGGTAGTACCTTGTAGTCTGGGCAGAATGGGACATAGCTAGTAAACCTGTGTCATTGTTTCTATATTAATCAAATCTCAAAGTGTGTGTGTCAGCTACTTGGGCAGGGACATGGAGCACTGGTTAGACAGAGAGGGTGCTGCAGGTCTTTGCTTTGCCACCCGGCTGAGATCTTAACCCTATAGCTGTGCCAGTGGGGAGTTTTACTGGGGATCTGGAGAAAGAGGGAGAAACCAGCCCCAGACTGATTCTGATCTCTGTGTGCTCTTAAGGGAAATTGTACTTTACTGTGGATGTACTTGTCATCCCACCAATGTGTATGTTCCCCACTGGTGGCTAGTGGTGAAGATTGAGGCTCCTTGATTACTGGGCCAGTGCAGGGGTGTTGCATATTAATTGGTTAGCAGTGGTGGGATATCCACATCACATATTAATTGGTTGACAATGGTGAGTTAGCCACATCACATATTAATTGGCTTGTAGTGGTGGGATATTGAATTCCTGTAGCTTGTGTATAGTGGTCACTGAAGGTGTTTGTACTCTCAGCCACACAGTGAACATTTAGAGTTCATATCACAATTGTTTTATTTTTTTTTTTCTGTTAGCTTAGTTAGTCAGGGAGAGCAGGCAAGCATGTCAGCAGAGGAGTATGGCAAGCTGACAAGGAGCCAGTTGGCTAAGATGTGCCAGGCTAAAGGACTGGTGCATGCCAACCTGACTAAAGTAGACATGATTGCACCTTTAGTCACAACTGCATTACAGAATAGCAGCCAGGAGGACTTATCAGACTGGCCGTGGAAATGTACAACTTTCAAAAAATGGACAGCTCAACCTTTCAACAGAGGACTTAAAAATTGATCTAGAGTTAGAGATTTGAGTTGGAGGCCAAGTGTTTGGAAATAGAAGCAGCAGAGAGACTGAGAAATCTGGAGGCTGATGAAAATGAGAAACTGCGACATCTGCAGGCTGAGGAGAATGAGAGGCTGAGGCAACACGAAAAGATGCTGACTCTTCTCCAAAGTCATGGAGGTAATGGGGAAGGGAGTAAGCAAACCCAAGAAGCAACAAAAGTCAGTAAATTTCTTCCACAATTTACAGAGGGGGATAATTTTGATAGTTTCATTCATATGTTTGAGAGGGTAATCAAACAGTATAATGTTGACCAAGGGCTCTGGGTATGGTTCCTGACCCCGTTACTCCATGGGAAAGCTGTAACTGTTATCTCCAAATTGTCTGATATGGATTGTTTAAATTATAATGTTTTAAGTTAACACCTGAAGCTTATAGAAAAAATTTTCATGAGCATAGACGCAAGGCAGATGAGTGTGTGTGTATATGTTGCTGAATTAAGCACTTATTTTCATAGGTGGATGAGTGGATGTCAGGTCCCCACTTCTGAAGTGCTGGAAGACCTTTTGGTGAAGGAACAAGTCCTTGGCACTTTGTCTGAGGACATAAGAATCTGGTTAGCTGATAGACAATGCAATACTGCAGATGAGTTGGGGAAGAAGGGAGACCTATACCTAGCAAACAGGGCATCACTGCACAGGAAAAGGAGACCCAATGCTGCTCATGGGTCTAAGGGAACCCATGGTGGGCAGCCCAGACTGCCCCAACAGAGTCTGCCAGTAGCAGGGGAAGCCACTAGTCCAGGTACACATCCAGGGCCAAGGGTTAAATGTTTTAAATGCATCCAGTGGGGCCATGTAGTATATAGATATCCATGGAGGCAAGGTGGGGAACAAAATGTGGGGGAGCCAGTAAGTGGGAATGACAAAATGACCACAAGTAGGTTGTTTGAGACAACAAGGGTACCAAACCACCACCCTGCAGATGTCCTGATAGGGAATGATTTTGATAATGCAATACCATGTGTGCATGCAGTTAAATGCAGTCAGGCTTGGAGACAAGCATGTGGGTCTGTTAGCTAGGGGGAGACCCAGACAGACCACACACATGCAGCCATGACTGGTGAGGTGGTTACTTCAGGGAGAGAGCTACCCTGTAGCAGTGAGACTGAAGGTGAGCTGCAAGGCCAGAGGTGAGTAGTATACCAAGGCTGACAGTGAGGCACTGCTGTTAGAGGATACCAGACTTTCTGTGGAAGGGGAGCTGAGAAGGGTTACAAAGAGAGAGTTGAGACCAGCTCAGCTCTCAGACTCTACATTACAAGGCCTGAGGGAGGTAGCTAGTGAGGCACCTGATTCTCAAAGGAAGGGGAATCTGTATACTGGGACAAAGGGTTACTGTAGAGAGAATGGACCCCTGAGGGAGGGCTAGAGGGTAAGAATACAGCAGTTGGTAGTGCCCAGAGCCTACCATCTGGCACTTCTAACCATAACCCGTGATATTCCCTTTGCAGGTCATATGGGCATACAACATATAAAGAGATGTATTATGCAGAATTTCCATTGACCTGGGATTTTCAGAGATTTAGCAGGGTACTGCAGGACCTGTGAACAGTGCCAAAAGGTAGGCAAGGCAGGAGACAAGGTGAAAGCTCCTTTGATGCTTTTGCCTGTGATTGAGGAGTCATTTCAGAGGGTAACTGTGGATATTGTGGGGCCTCTGTGTACCCCCAAGTTCCACAGGGAAAATGTATATCCTAGTGGTAGTAGATTATGCTACCAGATACCCTGAGGCAGTGGCTCTGTCCTCCATCGAGGCAGAAAAGGTGGCAAATGCTTCATTAGAGATTTTCAGCAGGGTAGGTTTCCCAAATGAAATGCTGACTGACAGAGGTGCCAGTTTCATGTGAGACCTGCTGGATTGCCTGTGGAAACATTGTAGAGTGTAGCAGCTAAAGACCACACCCTGCCATCCCCAGATTAATGGTCTTGTTGAGAGGTTAAACTCTACACACAAGATGATGCTACGGGCATTTGCAGAGCAGCTTAAGAGGGACTGGGACAAATACCTGCTCCATCTGTTGTTTGTTTACAGAGAGGTGCCCCAGGAATCCAGAGTTTTTTTGCCCTTTAAATTGCTGTATGGGCATAGGGTGAGGGCACCTCTAGATTTGATTCAAGATGAGTGGGAGGTTGAGTGTGAATCCCACAAAGATGCTGTTGTGGCATATGTCCTAAACCTTAGGACAAGGCTCAGGGAACTCATGGGCTTGGCCCAGGAGACCCTGGCAGAAGGCCAACAGCAGAAAAAGGTCTGGTATGACAGGAATGTTCAAGCTAGAGAGTATGCTGTAGTGCAGCAGTTAATGGTTCTCCTTCCTGACAGACACAACAAGCTGCAGGCAGCTTGGAAGGGACCCTACAGGGTGGTAAGGAAGGTCAGTGATGTTAACTACATGGTAGAACTGCTAGGCAGGAGGCAGGGACACAAATTGTACCATGTTAACATGATGAAATCTTACCATGATAGAGGGAGGCCTTTGTGCTGAGTATTTGCAGTGCAAGGCAGGAAGAGTCTGAGGGGGATCTATGGCTACAGGGAGCCAGCCAGTAAAATCCCAAATTACTATTGTGGAGCCTAGGGTTGCAGGCATATGATGGGCAGCACAGCATGGTACTGGGGTCAGCAATGCCAAGGCAGCTGGAATCACAAGACAGGGCATGGGTTAAGGTATTCCCAGATAGGCTCAACCCTCTCAAGCAACATTTCTCAAGGGTCACTTAAAAAACTAGCTTGAGTTTTTGGGGAGGGGAGAAATGTGGCACCAGTCCAGCTATATGGAATTTTGTAAATAGTTATATGTCATTTGAATACCACCATGATGCCATTATTTGGATTACCAAATGTATTAGAAAAATATATTATGTGTATATTAAACTACTGGTACAGAACCTAGTGTTATGTACTGAGCTTCAAGGATGTGTCCACAGTATACCCTACTGGTAAAGAACAGAAATGTATACAAACTATATACCTGTGCAAATGTATGTTTTAATAGTAGAAGCTGGAACATAGATTTAACTTGCAAAACTTCAAGAAAGTAAATTGAAATTAAAAGTGTTTTATGATGTGCTATAACAGTTAATGCAGTAAGCAGACATAATGTCTAGAGCAACAAGTTTCTTTAGTCTTGGAGAGAACTAATTACTAGGTCTAAAATGTAAAAGTATTTAATTGTTTTGTGACTTCCAGTTCTGAGCAAACATCTGAGAGATATGTATTTTTCACAGAGAAATTTTAAATTTTGCTGTTAGCCTGGGAACTGAAGGCAGGTGACAAGGAATTATGTCATCCCGGCTAACCGAGCAGTAAAGCTGATTATTAATTTAAGAACTCTCTCAGAGAAAGTCTGTGCATTTTGTATCTTGTCTTGGATCTAGAAACATCCACTCATCATCAGTACTACGTGTGCCTTGCTCTGTAAGTAAATTATTTTGGGCGTAGTTTTTTTTTAGAGCTAGGACTATGGTAAAGATTAATTTAGATTTTTTTTGTATTTATTTGAGGCTGTCCTGCAATGTTGTTTTAATATAGTTCGAACTCTGTAGTTACTGATAGTGTTTGAGTATTGTCTTGTTTTATTATTTATTATTAAATATATTTAAACCTTTTAATTGTGGCTGATTTGTTTAGAGATATTTAAGCTCTTAGACTACTT
The DNA here is from genome assembly GCF_019279795.1 of Protopterus annectens. Taxonomy (NCBI): domain Eukaryota; kingdom Metazoa; phylum Chordata; order Ceratodontiformes; family Protopteridae; genus Protopterus; species Protopterus annectens. The sequence goes on along the minus strand of NC_056726.1, from coordinate 1,775,323,463 downwards.
GCATATGTTTTTTGTGATACTGTACAGGTCACTGCTAAATAGCCTTGAAAGTTTTGGTCACACTTACCATTCGGATAATAGTAATATTACACATTAGAATTGGCCATCCTTTGGTAAGGGCCTTATAGTAGCTGATAAGTAAGGGTGGCTGGTGGCAGCTGGTAGCAATTTATAGTCTGAGCAGAAGGGGTAATAGCTAGTAAACCTGTACCAGCCTTTCCCAGTTGTGTGTCTGTGTGTGTGTGTGTATCAATCAAATCTCAAAGTGTGTGTGTTGGCTACTTGGGCAGGGACACAAAGCACTGGTTGGACAGAGAGGGTGCTGGAGGTCTTAGCTTGGCCACTTGGCTAAAATCTTAACCTTATAGCTGTGCCAGTGGGGAGTCTTATTGTGGATCTGAAGAAAGAGGGAGAAACCAGCCCCAGACTGACTGTAATCTCTGTGTGCTCTTAAGGGAAATTGTACTTTACTGTGTGTGTACTTGTCATCCTCCCAATGTGTACATCTCTCACTGGTGCTAGTGGTGAGGATTGAGTCTCCTTGAATACTGGGCCAGTATATATATATATATATATATATATATATCTACATACATACATTAGCTTTGGTCAAACTATAATTTCATCAACCACTAAATAACCCAGCCCATTACATCGAAGCCTGTTCCGCCAAAATAGTGCAAGAGGCTTTAGCATGTGTTCTGCGGGAAGGCAAGACTTGTTTACCCTATAGAGCCCATTGCACAATCAACAAAGTGAGCATTAAAGTGGGTACTATGGAGAATCAAGTCTAGTCCTCCATGCAGACCTTATCAACAAAATAAATGTGCAATGAATGGCTCAACCATTTGCCAGTTAGTGAAGTTACTACTTGCTGAAACTGCTACAGCCATAAATTTACTTTGTATTGATTAATGGATTATTTACCTAAACCTATTTTTTTTGAAAGTTGTGATGAGGAAGTGCCTATATTTTGGAAGTTCTTGTACAATTCCAAAAAAATCCTAGTTATCCCTGATTTGCATTTGAGTTTAATTATCCTGTTCTGTATCTGTTATAGGATGAAGCATGTGTGATCTGCTGTAACCTACCCAGCTTACTTTATTGCTAATCTGTATGACTATATGCATTTCTTGATGTCTGCATTCAGTGTGGTTTAATATGTCACTGGCTGTTGCTAACATGCTGTAGTTAATCTCCACTGAGAAATGGTCAGTAGCCCACCATGTACCTTGTCTGGCCACTGGCATTTCATCAACAAATTAATTTCATGCAGTATGCAATGCCTTCCTCTCCTTAATTTAACCACATACAGCACACAGTCCACTGACTTCAGGCATTTTATTTGTCCTGTTTGTACCATTCTTCCAAAGCACTGTGGATGTAGGGTGATGATTTTATAAACATTATTCTAGTGGCCTTTGGTAGGAGAAGCAACTGCAGTAGGTCGGTATCCATTTCCTTTCAAGTTTCCATTAAAGTCCTGGCCACAGTATGGATATCAGTTGTGCTTCATGTGTATGAAGTCATCCAAGGCAAACTTTCTGCTAGAAATATGTCTATACCCAATATAAGGTTATTTCCTTGAGACATATTATTTCATACACAAGCTTAGTCAGTCAAAGAAGGCAATTTGAAGCCAGGTGATCAGAGAAAGAGCTTAAAATGTACAAGTCCATAAATTCCGAGAAAGTCAGGAGTTTTCAGCTTCTGGAAACAAAATCTCCATACCTGTACCCTCAACCTGTTCAAACTGGCACAACAAACAGACTTCCAAAGAAGCTGCTAATAAGTTCAAACAGAACTTTTGCATTATTCTTTGTTTACAGATCACACACGGAGAAAAAATATCATCAGACCCAATCCCCTTTTCTCACTTTGTACATGGGATCTGGGTGTCAGATTAACAGTGAACATCACCTACAGCCAGTGTTCATACCACTGGGTGGCTGTTAGAAAACAGTAATCTAAAACAGAATAAAAAAAATGTCAATTAAAAATGCTCGCTAAGCACAAACTTTTTTTTTTTCAAGATGGCTGCTGCTACCAGAATAATTGTGTTTCAATAAACAGTAGTCCCTGACACCACAGTAACCACTGCACTTGCTTCAGAAAAACAATAGAGGAACATAGCCTCAGGCAGAGAAGCAGAAATAATCTCCAGAGTCTCGTGTTTGATGTTTCCACTTTGATGACACATCAGATGGGAAAGATGCAGCTATCTGCAGTTCTTGAGTCGTGAATATTGTTAGGAATGATTTCAGCCAATGCACATTATCATGTGCCTTAGCAGAAGTCTATCTCTCCCCAGTGTACTTGCCACCTGTTAGAGAGAAAAAAAAAGAAGAAAGCTCTTATGATTGCATTTCTATTGTTTGTTAGGCAGGTGAAGCCCTGCACTTCGCTTATTGATAATTGTACACAATGATTTTAAACATGTTTACCACCCTGTCTGAACAAAGGGATTAAGCTGGCCTTGAAACAACCTTCTCCAGCTACATAGCAGCTGCTTCAGACTATGGTGGCTCCCTGATTAAGATTGTTGACTCACTTTTGTAGTGCAAGGGTTTAAGCCTGGCTTCTGCTTATTATAATCTTCTGTTATACTTCTCTGTGTCTGTTGCCTTCAAGTAAAACAGTCATCCCAAAAATATGTTTGTTGAAATGTGTGCACTAAACTGAGTATGTATTCACATACAAACTAATATATATATATATATATATATATATATATATATATGTGTGTGTATGTATGTGTGTGTATATATATATATATATATATATATATATATATATATATATATATATAGGTCTACTTTGAGTCACCGAAAACTCATTTCACTGAATTTCAATTCACCCTAAAAAAAAAAAAATCGCTGAAAGCTCAAAATCACTGAAAACTCATTTTACCAAATCACATTTCACTGAATGTCAGTACTGTTGGGCAAATAAAACATATATGCCCTTTTCCCCACTGTAGTAAGATCCTGGAGTTAGTATATATAGTTGGGGGGGTGTGGGAGGTACAGTCCCCCCACCTACTTAGCTTTTATATTTATGAATCTCATTTCACTGAAAGCTAACAATACAAAACGAAAAGTAGGTGGTGGTCTATGTGCACTCTGCACTCCCCTAACTATATATACTAACTCTAGGATCACACAGTGAGTAAAAGGGCATATACGTTTTATTGGGTCTATGTTATATGAACAAAAGTTCATAATGTTGAATGCTCTGAAGAGTGAAAATGCCGGACCTCGAAGAGCTTCTTGTGGGATTGCAGTACAGTAAAGGTCAGAATATTTGCCCTTTCCTCACTGTAGTATGATCTCAGAGTTGGTATATATATTTAACAGTGGTGGGGGGGGTGCAGCCCCCCACAATAAGGAGTTTGAGGTCCGGCATTTTCACTCTTTAGAGTGAAAAACATTATGGGCGGCCACGGTGGTGCAGTGGTTAGCATTGCCGCCTCACAGCAAGAGGTTCTCCAGTTCGATTCTCGGCTGGGGTGCCTTCGATGCGGAGTCTGCATGTCCTCCCTGTGGTCGCGTGGGTTTCCTCCTGGTGCTCCGGTTTCCTCCCACATCCCAAAGACATGCAGTAGGTGGATTGGACACTCTAAATTGGCCCTAGGTGTGAGTGTGTGCCTTCTGTGGAAGGTTGGGCGCCGTGCTGGCAACTCAACACCGTAAAACTCCACTGCCAATCATGAGCAGACAGATGATCTGCTGTGGCAACCCCTAACCGGGAAAAGCCGAAAGAAGAAGAAGAGTGTTCGACATTATGAACTTTCGTTCATATAACATAGAATAGTGACTCAAAGTAGACCCATATATATATATATATATATATATATATATATATATATATATATATATATATGTATGTATGTATGTATGTGTGTATATATATATATATATATATTTCTCTCTCTCTACACACACACATATATATATGTATGTGTATATATATATATATATATATATATATATATATATATATATATATATAAATATATATATCGATACAGAGGTGCATGTCATTTCATCAGATTGCATTTCATTGAATCACAAACAAGTAAAACAATTTGATGGAAACACATTTCATAGAAGGCTCATTTGGTTGAATCACAGTTCATAAAAAAAAATATAGAAAATCAGTCTTGGTGTGGTTTTGGATCATTGGAATTACAAGGCAAATTAGTGTAGAAGAGAATTTGTACCTTGCAAATGCTGTCTGTCATGTTTTACCTCTACTTCTAGAAGTTTGTGTTTGTGCACCAGCAGTGATCCTCTATATAAGGAGTTTTCTCATTTTTCTGTGGTTGTGTGACTTTGGAGTTTTTATATTTAAGTTAGGGTGTCGTAGAGGGCAAAACCCCCCACATGGCATCTGCCACATGGGGGATGCAGAGGAATTTTTACCGTATGTATGATTTTCTGTGAAATGTGATTCAGTGGTTTGTGTTTGGGATTTGTTGTCAATAGTTTTGTGTTAGATAAAATAAAATGCAGCTTGGTTAAACTGCTTATTACAGTGAGTCATAGACATCCCCATACTATGCAGTTTGTTTGTTTGTTTATTTACTTACTTACTTAGCAGAAAAGTCCAATTGTGACAGGGCCCATTTTCAGCGGAGACCCGGGGAGAAATGCTCCAGACATATATCTTTGGAATATGGGAGGAAATCAGAGCACCCAGAGGAAATCCACACAAACGCAGGAAGGACATGCAGACTCTGCACAGAAGGCACCCCAGCCAAGAATTGAACTGGAGAAGTTCTTCCTGTGAGGTGACAGTAATAACTGCTGCACCACTGTGCTGTCCGTTTCCATGCATAGCAGTGCACATAATGGGTAAGTTTATGCAGCAGTTTACCCAGGTATCCATTACAGTGGGAGAGGATCTGCACAGACGGCTTATTCAGCAGTTTACCCGTGTATCCTTTTAAGTGGGAGAGGATCTGCACATGTGATTTATGCAGCAGTTTACCCATGTATCCATTTTAATGGGAGGGCATCTGCACAGGTAGTTTATGTAGCAGTTCTAGCCATGTATCCATTTCAGTGGAGTAGCATCTGCACAAGTGGTTTGTTCAGCAGTTTACCTGTGTATACATTTCAGTCGAAGTGCATCTGCGCAACTGTCTTTTGCAGCAGTTTACCTGTGTATACATTTCAGTGGGAGACCAGTTGCACAGGTAGTTTATGCAGCAGTTTACCCATGTATCCAATTCAGTGGGAGAGCATCTGCACAGGTAGTTTATGCAGCAGTTTACCTGTATATTCATTTCAGTGTGGGAGATGATCTGCACAGATGGTTTATTCAGCAGTTTACCCATGTATCCATTTTAATATGATAGTCTCTGCAGAGGTGGTTTATGTAACAGTTTACCCATGTATCCATTTTAATATGATAGCCTCTGCAGAGGTGGTTTATGTAACAGTTTACCTATGTATCCATTTTAATATGATAGCCTCTGCAGAGGTGATTTATGTAACAGTTTACCCATGTATCCATTTTAATATGATAGCCTCTGCAGAGGTGGTTTATGTAACAGTTTACCTGTGTATCCATTTTAATATGATAGCCTCTGCAGAGGTGGTTTATGTAACAGTTTACCTATGTATCCATTTTAATATGATCGCCTCTGCAGAGGTGGTTTATGTAACAGTTTACCTATGTATACATTTCAGTAGGAGACAATCTGCACAGGTGAAGAGGAGCTGCTGCTTCAACCTGCCCAGATTGTTGATATAGGAAAATTGTGCAGTGACGGGTTAATGTCTGAGAAGCTATGAAAGAGGATGTTCATTTGTGTGTAAAAGTGTGCTGTGTTAGTATGTGTGTGTGTGTGTGTGTGTGTGTGTGTGTGTGTGTATATATATATATATATATATATATATATATATATATATATATATATAAACACTGGGCCAGATTCCAAAGGAGTTGCTCGTAGTGTAAGTTTGCCCCTATTCTGAAAAACTTTCTTTCGGCGTAAGTGACTTACTTCAGTGTAAGGCCAGGAAAGCCAAACACAAATGAAAACCAACCTTCACACAAAGTAACACAGGCTGAAATCCACTGATCCAAACACGAGAATTGGGTCTGAAGAAGTCTGGTTACATATACCAGACGAAAGTGCTTACTTCGTTTCATGTTTTAAATAAATTCTCATGTTTGGAGCAGTGGATTTCAGCCTGTGTTACTTTATGTGAAGGTCAGTGTAAGGCCAGTCTACAAAAGAAGTGCTCTCAGGTCTTACTCCAGAGTAAGTCACTTACACTATCTATAAAAGAGGTTTATACCAGAGTAAGTCCCTTAAACTAAGAGCAAGTCTTTTGGAATTAGGCCCAGTGTGAGAGAGGGTTCTGTGTACGTGTGTGTATTAAAGCACCTAACTACCAACCATTGGGGCAACTCTGGATAAATATGGCTAGACTTGTACGAGCTCTAGGGCCACTAGCCTAGTAACTTCCTATAAACCAATGAACCTTATGGGGAGTGTAAGTATGTGAGCGACTGCATGCAATGGATGACTGCTGCTTGATGTGATATTTAGCTGCTATTGACGAGAGGAGATCGTGTATACAGTGTATGTAGGCACTAGATGGATATACATGTTTGTCTATCTTTGTACGTGTCACTGATTCCTAGTATTACAAGCTGCTTATTTGAATGATTCATAGTCATGCTTCTGGGAATGTATATGCACATGAATCACTGTTGAGTAAAGCAGCTTGAATGTCTGCACAGTACTAGTTGTGGCTTTCTCCATGAATCCCAGCCTATATGGATGCAGGTTGTGACTGTAAAGGTCTCTAGTAAAAAAGTTAACTTACCCAGTTAAGAAATAAATTAATTAAACTGATACTGGAACTTTGCAGCAAATAGGTTCATAGGTACTTTATAGGCTATTGATCCATTGGGATCTTTAGAAGCCTAGCCTAGCCATGCATTCCCTTATATTTCAAGTATAAATAACAAAGAGATGAGCAGAACATTTACATGCTGCCCCTATCCATAAGGGACAAGGGTGCTAAACCAGGGGTGAGTTTACAATTACCCATCCATTTGTGCAGATTACGTTTGAATAGTATAAGAGAAGTACTTTGCTTTATGTGGAGAGCTAGGCTATTCCAAAGACGTGGTATTTTTTGTAATGAATATGTATCCCACTAACATGTTCCAACGTAGTCATCAACCTCCATTAGCCTACAATGCAGCAGAGCAAGTCTATTAACCATACAATGCTCCGGGGTTGCTCTCTGAAAAGAGGCACTTGTATCCAGCAGGCTTACTCAATTACAAATGGAAATAAAATTCTGCACATTAGTAAAATAGTTTTACTGCAGCTATTGAAAAGTTTGTTTTTGTATGCATCTTGAAATAGTTTTTGTGTACATCTTTAAGTAAAGAACAGAGATTACTTAGCTATACTGCAACAGTACATTAGCTAGGAAGCACTCTGATTTTTGCCAGTGGAGTGTTGCTTTTATGCATAATTTAAGAACTGTCTGAAAGTAAAATGAATACTGTCTGAAAAGGGTCAATAGGCCAATCCACTTACCTGGAGAATAAATCGTAAATAAATAAAATAAAATACTGCAAGCCTTACCATGTCTCTGAAGTTGTCAATTTTCTGAAAAAGAAAAAAAGTACTGTTAAACTAAACTGACAAGCGTGACACCTCAGGAATTATATGGGGAAAGTGAAAGTCTTGCAATTGGGCTACAAGTTTGAATACTAAAGAAGACCCTATTTAAGCTCTCCTGCTTTGAACAAGATTTAAATGTATAAAGTAGCCTGCAGTTGCAAAAAACATTGACCATTTAATAATAATAATAATAATAATATTAATAATAATAATTGCTATCAGAATGCATGAGTTACGGTATGTCCAACATAAATCAGTTGAAAAGGACGAATTGTACCATGGAAGAACATCTTAAAAAAAAAATCAAATCAATATGGCGCTGATTAACCTTGAACATTAAAATAGTTATATTTTTTGTAAACATGTTATTAAATATACACAAATCTCAAAAATCATCACTGCAACTGCAGAAATCATATCGGCTCATGGGTTTATACTAGGCTAATGGCCACCAGGCTCTTTACAAGCCTAGCCATGCAACCCAACTATATTCTGTTCCTGAGTTCTTTAGACACCTATATAGTGGGATATGTTAGTAATGAGGTAGCTAAGGGTTATGTATGTGTATGTTAGTTGAGGATTAATTTACTCACAGTCAAACTCTGTTCATCAGAGATATGAGCGCAGACCAAGGGTAAATTATCTATTTCCCATCCAGTGATCAAGGTTTCATTTGAATAGGGTTGGGTATGAACTCTGCTTCACATAAATGAGGAGCTTATTCCATAGCGAAGGGATCCTTTGAGATGTACATTGGTCTCTCCAGTGTGTTCTATATGTTGCAGGCAAAGTTCAGGTCCATGGATTTAGTGTTTCTGGTGCTGTTTGTTTTGCAGATGTGCAAGAGATCCATCAAAGCAGGATCTGAGGATACCTTATTTGCCAGGTATTGATTGCCTCTCAATAACCTGTAGGGAGACAGGTTAGTACAGACATAAGGCTTTAAGGCGATCTGAGTAGGACAATGTATTCATACCCTGGATTTGCCTGGTGAGAAACATTTGTGGGAGTTCCAACTGTTGCAAGTGCCTGGTTAGATACATGCCAAGGAGGCATTGTACTCAATTATGGGTCTGATAAGGGCTGAATAAAGTGGCGCTATTAACTTCCTAGGATCTGCATGCTGTACCCTTGCTTATGAGAATGGTTTTCTTACCATCCTGGCTGCATGTTGTCGAATGCCAAATTACTGTATACATATGTTCCCAAATACCTATCGGGTCAACTCTTAGGGATGTTTCATTGATGGAGCAATTAGCTTGGATGGATGATTTCTCAAAGGGCACTATAATGCATTTTTTCACATTGAGTTTTAATCTGTGGCTTTGACACCAATCATTTGTTTGTGTTGTACTTTCTTGTAGGATGTTGGTGTTAAGGAGGGAATCTGTGATGGCTCCCAATTTACAGTTAACATGTATACTATGTGAACTTGGTGAGACAGATGAATTTGACATTAGATTTGACTTTCAAGAAGCTGATGCCAAACAAGAGTGGGCCCAACTCGAAGCCCAGGGGTACTCTGCTGGTGACTGGTGGAGGTGGTCTCACCAATCCTGACTTCTTGGGTCCTATCAGTGAGCCAGCCAGCGATCCAGAGAGTTATGTAGGGATTTGTGCATAGTTCTGATTGTTTATCAATAATACCTGAGAGAGGTATTGTATCAAATGCCTTAGGCAGGTCAATCTAAGCGGTATACACCTTTTTTCCCTCATCCATAGCCTTGGTGACCCTCTCAAAGAAGTTTACCAGGTTGAGTAGGCAAGAAGTTCCCTTAACAAAGCCAAACTGGGATGGGTCTAGTGGCTGTAGTTTGCCAATGTCCTTGCTAATCATTTCCATTATAATTAATCCCTTTGCTTTGCATAGTAAACTTGTCAGACTGATGGGTCTGAAGTTCCCTGGGTCATTTGATGGTCTACCCTGGAATGACCATTGTGGCCATCCATTCACCTGACAGATAACCGGTTTTGAGGCAGTAGTTGAAGAGGGCATCAAGTAGTCCTGCTAGGTCATGTTTCAGGGCATTTAGGAGGCAACTGGTGATACTGTCAGGGTCCAGTGAAGCAAAGTTTTTAGCCTTAGCAAGTGCCAGCAGGACCCGCTTTTTTAAAATAGTTGAGATGATATGCTAGAAGAGATTTCACAGGGATAGTGGGTGGAGTGCAGGGTGAAGTTACAGCTAAATGTATCAGCTAGTAGATTTGCTGTGTCACCCTGGTCAGTGAAGGGTGTGACATTTACCACCACTTCTGCACAGTGCTAAGTGTTATGTTTAAGGATCCTGACATAGCTGAAGAAGGTGTTGTGATTGTCCTTAGCATGGGAGGCTATCCTGACCTTGTAATTAGCCTTGGATTGTATTAGACATCTTAGTTTTTTGCTTAGTTGAATCAGAGAGCTCTTGTCTCTAGGAATGTTGCTCTCTCTGATTTTGGCCATGACTTTTTTCTTTTGTTCTACACTCTTTTAAGGTAAGAATTCATCCAGTGGGGTTTATTTTAATGTATGAGCTGGATTTATTTCTGGTAGGTACTGCAGCCTCAGTGCAGCTATTTGTTTGTACAGGGCTTCTATAAATGATGCATAGGTAGCTGTGTTCTCAGGGTTTGGGAGAGACGTGAATTTTGACAAACGGTCATTTAATAGGATGTAGTTTGCTTTAGAATTATTCCTAACTGTTATGGATTTTCTAGGTTGATTTTTTATTTTAAGGAAGACAGCTTTGAGGTCCAGCTTCATCAATGAGGACGTGACATGGGGGTGTTAGTGCACACTATCTGGTCCAGGGTGTTTGTATTGATAAAGTCCAGGAAATGTTCTGCCTGTGAGTTAGAGGCAATGTACATTTCCCACTCTATAGAGGGATAGTTCAAAGTTTCTCAAGAATGGGGTATTTAGTTGGATGGTGAGTGCATCTAGTGGGTCTAGGTAAGAGTTGTGAGCTACATGAGTTATAGAGGATGACCTGTAGCTGGCCAAGACATGGTAAGAAATCTTGTCTATGCATACTTGGACATGAATGAACTCCAGTGTATCATGCTATTTAACCGACCTGGAGCTTTATTTGTTGCTAACTCAGATTGTAACACCTCTACTTTTAGTCCCTGTCTGTGCTGCTGTTGGTATAAATGTGTAGAAGGCACTGTAGCCTTGCATTGATGGAGTACATTCTGCTAACAAACTTGTAAAAAATAACTGCAAAAAATGCTGCAAAACGACCACAGGTGGCAAGACAAATCCAAGGAACAAAATATAATCCACAGAGACAAGTTTTAATTCATAAAAGCAAGTAGTGTAAGCTCTTTCATCTTGCTTCTATGAGTAAGACTTCATCAGACAAACAGAACTAATGCAAAATGTAGCTATTTAAAGTGTCATGTGCTGAGCATCAATTAGCTTCTAAGAGGAAAATTTGCAAATATTTAAAAACATTTCAATAAAAACAAATACTAAATAAATAAGCATGAATAAAACTGACCAAGAATGAACATGCACACTAAGGATGACCTGATTTTAAAAAATATTATAAAAAACTTTGTTTTAAAAACTGTGCTAAATAATTACTTGATGTGCAAAATGAGCAGTTCATTTAAAAGAACTACCCACTATCCCGTAAGTTAGCATCAGCTGATATCAAGTCCCAATTCTTATGTATTATACGTTTGATTACGTATGCTTCATTACAAAACAGAGTAACAAATGTAATAGAAAAATCTGTAGATGAATTGTTGGTAAGTCTAGTAAGTACACTAAGAAGGGCTATGGTCATTCCCATTGACAAATAATGAATCATTAAAAAAAAACATTGATCTCTTCAATGTAACCTCCTTGATATTGGAAACAGCTATAAATTGGTGTCTTTAAATGAGCTCAGTGGGGCTTATAAAAAGATCAGAATATTTTTAAATGATTTATTCATAGAAGCACGCATTTCTTTAGAGATGTATAACTACCTTACAGTACCGGCACCATAGATTCCAATTATTTTTGGAACGCCCAAAATTCATAAGAACTTAAACCCAGAATTATATTTAAGAGGGGTACTAATTTAAAGACCATGCTAGAACAGAAGAGAATAGATAACACTAGGACTAAAGGAATGTTCAGATATGAATGCTGTCCCTATTGTAAACATATTAGTACATGACTTGCTTTCACGATTAAGAACATGAGATTTTCATGCACGGGTAGATATAATTGTAACACCCGTAGTATCATATGTCTAGCTCAGTGTAAAATGTGTCCTGTTTTTTATATAGGTAAATCTGACAGGAGACTTAGGGACAGGATGTATGAACACCTTTACACGCTATCAAGAACAGGAAGGTTGAGAATGCTTTGGCTAAACACATTATCAATTCACCAGAGCATGTTTTCGATTTTAGAGTAATTGATAGAGTTGACACAAATATCAGAGGTGGTCCTATCTCTTTACGATTGGAAAAATGTGAATTGTGGCAGCTAAGATGTGATGCATTCAGGTATCCAGGAATTAATGAAATGTGCTCCATAGCATGTATACTTAAACTGAGGAGCCTCATTAGATACTGACTATATTCATGATACAGGCATCGATTTATTTCATAATTTTATAATTTTACATAATTATTCCATAATTAATTAATTATACAATTTTAGTAGCCATAAATCAACACATATTCAACACATTTATAAAACTGTTGAATGTATTTGTACATAATTTATCCCATCACTAACTATACATATTTTTATGCAGTACTTTTATGTAGTATTTTTATGCAGCATTTTATTTGGTTTCATTCCCAATGCTGCATTTTCTAATTGTGAATTCATTATTCATTTTTCATTTATTCATATTCATTCATTTTTAAGCATTCTAATAGTTCATAAGGAAGTCTTTTTATTCAATTATACATAGTCCTATATATATTTATTCATTTATTAGGCATGGTTTTATATATATATTTATATATATATATATATATATATATATATATATATATTTTAATTTATTTATTTATATTTATGGTTTTTAAACAGATTCAAGTGTTATCTGCTGATCTTTATTTAATGTAGTTAATATATTAATTAATCATGTGATAGAGGTTATTGGAGTTGCATTTTGGGAGAGTGTCTATAAGGATGTTATTTAGCATTGTCTTGTCATTTGTCTGATGAAGTACAGGTATTATCCTATATGAAAATGCTTACTTCATTGTTAATAAATTATTTTATTTGAGTGCACCCAAGTCTAGTTCATACCTTTTTGTTTCTTTTACCAGTTTGTTTTTTTTGTTTTTTCCAACCTAAAAATGCTGTAAGGGGGCAGATTACAGGAGACACGTGCAGACCATCCATGTCAAAGTAGTGTGGTCTGTTTACCATGTCCTCCTGTGTTCCTAGATACTGAATTCCCCTGGAGTGGCACCAGAAACTAAGTCAAATATTAAAATCAAACATTTTCTGTTTGTACTGTGGCATCAATCTTGATAAAGTTAGAATGCTGCTCTGTGCAAGGCATATACCTGTCTGTGACCATATTCAGAGAGATCCATAAAGACTGTTTTCATGTAGTCCAGTAAGGTACATCTCAGGTCATTTACATCAACATGGACTTCCAGCATGATGCGAGGGGCATCTGTGTGTCATACAATAGAATTCCCTATGACAAGAGTACTATGTAAAGTGTTTGCTTGCCTTATGGGCTGTTCTTCAGGATTACTGAGTGTAGGCTTATGTGTGGTGTTAGATGTTGCTTTTGGTGTGTGTGTTATTGGTTGCTGGGGACAGGTGCTGCTGGTTTGGAAAGGTTTCTTTTAAGTGCCTCAGCATAAGAAGGAATATGTCTGTGGTGAGTGGTGTGAGTGAAGGATGTAATGTGTGTGTTCTTGACAACCTTGTCTGTAAGTGAAATGTTTCCTGCAAGTTACAGATGCACATCTCTCACATACTGTGTGCATTTCTTTAAGGATTAAAAGGTTTTATGAATACACAAGACAATAGCTTCATTGTTTCATGATGCCCATATCTACCAAGATGGCCCCACAGACATTAGGAAATTGCAAATCCATATTGTCAGGTTCTGTATTAAGGTTGGGCTATTATGGTTTAGGGACTTGGCACCTGAGTGGTGTCTAGGATTAACACTAGATGTTAAATTGTGCTATGATCTGATATTCTTGTTATTCGATTTACTAGCTAGCCTCCCTAAGTTTAGCTCCACAAAACTCCTTTCTGTACTTCAGGTTGAAGTCCTAAATATTATGTTTATACGTTTGCTGCTATGCAGGGTATTACTAAACACTACTAAGCAGTAAACAGCTCCATGCAAATGTGTCTAATTTATAGCAGACAGAAAAAAGCTGAAAACTAATGCCTGTGCCTCCTGGCCAATAAACAACTACACTTTGAGCACTGCTTCCCAACTAAAAGAGACCAGGTAAACACCCACTGTCACAAGATGGATGATCTTGGAACTTCTTAATGTAAAAGCACAGCGAAGGTAGCTCTCAAGTGCAGATTAAAACCAAGCAACCAAGTCCCTAAAAAAAAAAAGCCCTCTGGCTGATGAAACAATCTCACCTTAAGCCTCGTTTTGTGTTCCTTAACTCAGACAGACCAGACAACCTTACTACTGCAAACAGAATAGCAGCCCCAGTCTTCTAAATGTAAAAACACACTTTAGTTAGCCAAAAGTGAAAAGGTACGAAATAGCTACATGTCATTGTCACTTAAATCCCCCTTGTGTGTTTCCTAACTCAGAAAGACCAGGCTACCTTTCTACTACCACTAGAATTGCATGATCTGTCTTCTTGACACCTATGTGGTGTGGAATGTCACACCTCTAGCAGCCTACACACACACATCTTGCATTCCAAAGCATTTTCTGAAGAAATTAACTTAAAAAGCATAAGATAAACTAATGTAAATATTTTGTGAACAATAAAAGCTGTTTAAGCTGTAGAAATAATGTTATCAGTAAGAAATATTAATTACAGTAATAATAGTGTATTCATAGTCTGTTCCATAAATACTGTAGCATATTATAATGCACACAAATTCCAAGTATTTTTTTAAACTTTTACAGATTTTCTTATCTAGAAAACTGTACAATAAATATATACTGTTGGAACACTTTTGTTAACTAGACATAAGCTTTCACATGACAAGAAATTCTTCTGTAAGTGCATGTTTATTTAGATATTTACAGAAACATGAAAACATGTTTAATGGTATAATTAGCAATACAAATAATACCAGATATCTCTCGAGATGTGCAACTTACAGTGTAAATCTTAAAAACAGTTTTATTCAACAGCATCTAAGGTTTCACATAGCCCCCTGGATTCTGCAAGCCTTGCATGGTGTGCAGGAGCTCCAGCAGGCAATTTGTCTGCAGTGCAATCCAGGAATAACCTGTAGGGGTGTGCACAAGTGCTCCTGCACTAGTCCTGCACGGAATCAGTCCCTGTATGCAAATTACCCCATTTGCAGGAGAAATCCATGCAAATGAGGTGAATTTGTGATCCAGGAAGCTGGAAACCAGCCGTGCAGGACTAATGGAATCTGCAGAAATGTACTCCGCCAGTAACAGGGTACATTTCTGCAAATTCCAAAACGGAGCCATGACAGCTCCAAATAAAAGGGGCATATAATTTAGAAAGCATGCCAGTGGCCAAGTATAAGGCCATTGGCATGCAAAACAGTTGAAAACCCCCCCCCAAAAATCAACTTTTATTTATTTTGTTTTAGCCGATCTCGGCTGTTAAAGCGTAGGGCAGTGGTGCGCAAACAGGATTGGGGAAAATAAGAAAATAAACATAAAATAAGCATTCTAACTAAAAATCACTATTCTGCCATTATAGTCACTGACAGGCAGAAGACAACAAGGCCAGTGAATAGTGGTTGCTAAGGGGGGAGGCTCAGTCTGAGACATGTAACTATGCATTAGCAGGCAATCCTAAGCAAATGAGGGGAATGATGGTGAATCCCAGATTTCCTCTGTATGCTAGTCAGCTCCCAACAGCGTAAGAGCAGGAATAGCTTGGTGCAAGCCTAGGAGTTAGCTGACATCATAGGGAGGTGTGTCAGGCATACTGTAAGCGGATTGGAGCCCTGTGGCTCAAGTTTGCTCCTAGCTTAGCATAGCTAGGCAAGGGTGTGTGTCTGAGGCTGCCTAGCACTCTTTACATTGCCTAAGTGGGTGTGCGCGCCGCGCACCAGGTTTTAAAGAAAAAAAAAAGTAAACCAGGAAATGCTTTGTGCACATTTGAGCACTGTGTTTGTGTGGTGCACCCCCGGGCTTAAACAGGAAGGCAATGGGAAGGGAAAACAGCTGTAGGAAGGTAATCAAGGAGAACTAGCATAGCTGGCAGGTGAAATGTATCAGAATCAGCCAGTTACACAGGCAGCAGACCAGCCCAGCCCAGAACACTACTGTAAACCATGCAAACACCTTCCCCGCTGGTTTTTCCCATACTCTACACCACCAGTGTATACAAACGGGGAACGTTTAACAAACAAAACAACAAAATGATAGGGGCTGCAGCAGGCATCATACATCAACATATGGAAGAGGCTGAGGGTGGTGAGGATGTGAATGCTGTTGACCAACCCACAGTGAGGAGACAAAGAAGAGAGTACAGACCCAGGGTAACCTACCAGGGGCTACATGAGCTGGAGATAGTGGAGCACTATAGGGTGGACAGGGACCTCCTACAGCAAATTGTTGAGCTGTGCCGGCCACGCCTGACACACCGAACTGACAGAGGGGAACCCATCCCAGTGGATACTAAGGTATGTGTTGGCCTAGGAATACTAGCCACAGGTACCTCTCAAAGCTCAACTGGGGATATCATTGGGATCTCACAGGCATCAGCATCCAGAGTATTCCACCAGTTCCTGGATGCCATGTCAGCACATGCCTATGAGCACGTATATTTCCTCAATACCCGTGAGATGTTGGCCAGCAATATGCATCTCTTCCACCAAATAGCAGAATACCCTGAGGTAGTGGGTGCTATAGACCACACGCACATATGCATCAAAGCACCACCCGGTGATCAGGGTAGTGTCCACATCAACCACAAGGGCCTCCCCTCCATCAACTGCCAGGTTGTTTGCGATTCTTATGGCATTATAATGAATGTGTGTGCTGGCTGCCCTGGAAACTATCACGATTCCCACATCTGGCATCTGATGCAGCTGTACCAGAGATTTTCCAATAGGGACATCCCTTATGGTCACCTAGTGGGGGATGCTGGTTACACACTGGAGCTGTGGCTGATGACACCCATCAGTAATGCACACACACCCGAACAAGAACACCATAATGAGGCACACGCACAGACCAGACTTATAATAGAGCATATGTTTGGGATGCTCAAGTCACGGTTTCAGTGCCTGGACACATCCGGTGGAGCCTTGCAGTACTCACCGGCTACATGTACTCAGATTGTTATGGTATGTGCCATGCTACACAATATGATCCTGCGGAAACAGCTGCAGCAGGAACAGCATGGAGCAGGCTCACACAGCCCACCACCAATGCCAAGGCCTGCACAGGCACAGAGTGACTCAGAGGAAGAACAACCTGAGCCTGCCCCAGTAGGCAGATGGAGACATGTCCAGTATGCCCTGGGCTTGGCAAAGAGGCAATGCATAGCACATACACTGACACAGTAGGGACCCAGGGAATTACACCTCTCTCTGACTCGCACATACAGTAAAAGGAATGCCAAACATGACACTACCTATATAACCATGTATAGGGAGTGTACTATGTGCATCTGACATAGGCAGTGCTCCAGTACCATCCTCAATATTGACACACCCACAAGGTAAGTCAATCAATCTACCAATTGCCAAATGGAGTAGAATGTGTCATTACCTGTATCTATGGTATGGATGTGAACATGCAAGGGAATTGGGTGGCTGAATGGTGTGCCAGCAGATAGTAGACACCCATAGTGGCACCATGACATCTGTAACAAATACTGGAGTCGCCATAGTAGCCAGTACTACACAGGGCAACAAAACCCACTGCAGGAAATGTGCTGGGTGATGTGTGTCCATATGACTCTCACATGCCAGTCAGGGAGGTTCACACACCCAAAAACAGTTTCAGCCAGCAGGACAGGTGTAGACAAACACAAACAGAGGCTGTGCTATGGCCTCTGAATGATGCCTATGGATAACCACCACCCCAGGCCTACACAGACAGACTACAGCAGGTCAGGCAGTGGGATGTTAGTTCTGAAGGGTAGGAAGTCAGACACTAATATGTAGGTCAACCAAGGCTAAGACCTGTAGTACACTGATATGCCTCTAGTCAGCATGATTATTTAGAATACAGAATGAAATGCAGTACCTGACAAACCAGTACAGTCATAGCAAATGTGTACAAGTGCTGGGTGTGCCCCCCATCCTATGTAGACATGTAGAAACAGTAAGGTGTGCCCCTTCCCTCAATCCAGTGTAGAAATGTAGTAACAGTCAGGTGTGCCCCCCCAATCATGTGTAGAAATTAAACAGTCAGGTGTCCCCCCCAATCCTGTGTAGAAATGTAGTAACAGTCATGTGCCCCCCCAATCCTGTGTAGAAATGTAGAAACAGGTGTGTCCCCCACAATCCTGTGTAGAAATGTAGTAGCAGTCAGATGTGCCCCCCACTCCTATGTAGACATGTAAAAACAGTCAGGTGTGCCCCTTACCCCCACTCCAATGTAGAAATGTAACAGTCAGGTGCCCCCCCCCCCCAGTCCTGTGTAGAAATGTAGAAACAGTCAGGCCCCCCCCCCACAATTCTGTGTAGAAATGTAGTAACAGTCAGGTGTGCCCCCCTCCTATGTAGACATGTAGAAACAGTCAGGTGTGCCCCTTCCCTCAATCCAGTGTAGAAATGTAGTAACAGTCAGGTGTGCCCCCCCAATCCTGTGTAGAAATGTAGTAACATGTATGAGTAGGTATAATACGAGTGGAGCACAGATGCTCAGAGGTGGTCAAGGTAGCAGGATAGGTTGTAGCATTTGCACAATATGCAGGTCTGTGTGTGTTAGGTTGGTGTGTGTTTCATATTGTGCGAGAGTGGTCAGTATGTATGCATGAGGTAAGACCTGGTGGCCATTGCCCACTACTGCTGATGACAGGGTCAAACCCTCACAACTGCAGTGCCAAAGACGACCCCCACCATTATAATACATGCTAGCAATAAACACTCAAACTGTTTAAACCAAAAACAAAACTGGAAAGCAGAACCAAGCTGAATAAAAACGGCACGGACTGTTTTATTCAAGGTAAGTGCTTTCAGCTAAGCAAATACCCAGCCTTCATCAGACAAAAGTCACTCCACACAGCTCTGTTTTTATATAAAAAAGTAATTCACATTAATTAATCATTAATAAACCAATCACTATCATGAATCAATTTAAAATGGTTACACCTATAATCATCATATTATAAAAACTTCCTTTCTTAATCTTGTTAGTCAGTGTAAAACAAATGTTTACTCAAGAAACACCTATTCATACAAAAAAACAAATATAAAGTGTATATAATACAACAAAGTTACAAACTACATTAAAAAACTACACAGTAACATAAAAAACTGAATGCTTAAGGATAGTAAAATAAATAAATACATTATTCAAAGAAAAGCTGTCTCACATTAAAGTTGCTATAAAATGCTATACAAATTGCCAAATAGCATTTACCTAAGAAGAGCTTTAAGTTTAAGAACACACTTTATGGATGCAAAATCATTTAACCCTGGGGGAGATGAGCACATGTTCTAATTTGCCAAAATAACTCTTGCACTTCCAGATTTTGCATCCATAAAGTGTGTGCTTAAACTTAAAGCTCTTCTTAGGTAAATGCTATTTGGCAATTTGTGTAGCATTTTATAGCAACTTTAATGTGAGACAGCTTTTCTTTGAATAATGTATTTATTTATTTTACTATCCTTAAGCATTCAGTTTTTTATGTTACTGTGTGGTTTTGTAATGTAGTTTGTAACTTTGTTGTATTATATACACTTTATATTTGTTTTTTTGTATGAATAGGTGTTTCTTGAGTAAACATTTGTTTTACACTGACTAACAAGATTAAGAAAGGAAGTTTTTATAATATGATGATTATAGGTGTAACCATTTTAAATTGATTCATGATAGTGATTGGTTTATTAATGATTAATTAATGTGAATTACTTTTTTATATAAAAACAGAGGTGTGTGGAGTGACTTTTGTCTGATGAAGGCTGGGCATTTGCTTAGCTGAAAATCGCTTACCTTGAATAAAACAGTCCGTGCCGTTTTTATCCAGCTTGGTTCTGCTATACATGCTAGCAATAAGCCATTGTAAATGTATGGTGGTAATGTGTCACCATCTGAAAGACTGACATGGCATGGCTGTTGGGCTAGATATACAAGCAGTACACAGGGGAAAGTTCCCCAGACGTACAGTATATATTGTGTCACTGTGAAATGGAGACACCCTTGGAATTGTACATACAGGTATGCATCACAGTAACTGGTCCTGTAGTAGGGGATACCGGTGATGTCTGCCTGAACACTTGCAGATCACAAAGGAGGTAAAACTGATGTATTGGGAAACAGCTGATGTACCTGCACATGCTTGCACAACTTGAATGCCCCATGCATATTTGTGTGTCAGATGCAGGTAGTGTCCATAGCACACATGCACCCAGCTCACGCAAACACCAACCACAGTTACCTCTCTGGTCATATCCCTGCTTTGGGGAATGGGTACAGTATGACCCCACCTGTATATGGCAATAGCAGAAGAATGCAGCATGCAGTGCTGGTGTGTCCCTAGCTGTAGGGAGCACCCTACCAGCATCCACACCACCTGATCAAGATTGATAGAAGGTATTGGCATGAACACCTATCACACCTACCCTGTCACCCCAGGGGAATATACTGTATGGTGGTCTGAGACTGTAGGACTGACAGAATGCAATGACCTGCCACATCTGGCCCACAGCAATACTTAATGGCCCACAGGCCTCTGCCAAAGGCCTGTGTTCACATGTACTGCCAATGCATGTTATGTCATGGACACCCAAATAACATAACACACTCCGCATAAGCCATATGGACAAACCACAGTAACATGTCCACCATGTCCCACTGCGTGAACTGTGGACTAACACACATCTGTGATGGGGTGGTACCCTTAGGGAAAGTATCAGAGAATGTATGCATAATGTATGGAAGAGGTTAGAATAACAGAGGGGGGGTGGGAGCATGGGCAGATGGAATGTACATGGTCTGACACCAAGCTGTGTGCACACACTAACCCTGGCTGCAAACACATAAATGGGTGGCTACACACCTGCCTGTACACCACAATAGGGGTAATGTCCTGACCCATGGCCCCTGCCTCTGGGTAACCTGTGCAAATCTGTACAGCTGTGAGGCATTGCCACAGCAAGATAAGCCCATACTGTCATGATGGGTGTACAGGTATGGGATCCTCTGCCAGCACTGTACCAAGGTGCTGAACCAGATGCACGGACCCAGCAGCAAGTGTCTGCAGCTCCCCCTCCAGAATGACATAACTTACCATGAATGCGTAGGTGTCTGCCCACAATACCGGACACAGCTGCAGTCACCCTTGTCCCCCAAGACATCATTGTGAGCAAGAATGTCCACCTGACAGTACATGAGGACAGAAAACATCACTGTGTATAACAGTACACATCTGAATATCTCTGCTAACAGCAGTACCATGCAGCTGAAGCAGCATAGACACAATCACCTACAGTGCACACTATCCCCTGCACAGTTTGTCCCCATATTGCGAAATGATCAATGGATACCCTGCAGAAACAGTTTGCTACCTGTAGGTGTACAACACAAAGGTCTGCACTGAACAGAAGGGCATGCTGGGCATGCTCACACACTTAGAGAAATGAAGGCAATGTCAGACAACAACATACTGAAAGGTCATACTGGGCATGCTCACACACTTAAACTAATGAAGTCCATGTCTGCAAACAACAGTGGACCATACATATCTGGCATTTGCAGATGATAGTGCATACACTCCTCAGTATGCACCAGTCATGGCTTGCACACACAGTGAATAGGACTACAGACACATATCCAAGGACAACACACTATAATAAGCCAAACAATAGATGGACATAGATGTGTGGAAGAGTGCCTGTGACAAGGAGCCATCCATTATGAGGCATGTCCCAACCAGCACACAGCCAAATGGCTGCAACCACATGAGGTGTAAATGTCACTCACTGTAGACATTAGCCACTAGTAGATGCCGGCATTACAGACTATGTGGTGCAAGTGCTAGCTGTGCAACATGACTGTACAAGGAATTAGTAATCTAGCAGCTGTATACACGTACCTGCGGAATATAACCCTGTGTGTGCCCGCATGTGGTGTGTCAACCTCTAGATGAATGGGTTATGGCCCATGCACACACACTGTCCTCCCCCTAGCCCTGCTATGACAAGCCTGCTGAGGTCACCCACTTTAAAATGCACCTTTGGGAAAGCTGTAGCCCAGTAATCTCCATGGCTCATCCTATAACTGCATACTGACGTAGTGTGATAAACTAGTTAGGTAGGAGTTCTAATCCCAGACATGGCAACTGTGTGTGTGTCTCTGAGTAGAGAGCAATGCCTTTTAGGCTACTCATGCTCACTACAAATCAACTGTCATACTTTGGCAATCCTGCTGATGTCATTCACTATGAAATACACCTTTGGGGAAGGAGTACTTCAGTAATCCCCTTGGCGCATCCTATAACAACATAATGCTGTTGTGTGATATAGAACTCTGGTAGGGCTTCTATTCCCACACATGGCAGTTGTGAATGTTTTTGTGTGTGTTACTATGTCTGTGTAGGTAGCAATGCATTTTAGGCTACTCACACTCACTACAATCCAAATGTCCTACTTTGGCAATCCTGCTGATGTCATTCACTGTGAAATACACCTTTGGGGAAGGAGTACTCCATTGATTCCCTGTGGCACGTCCTATAACAGTGTAATGCTGTAGTGTGATATAGCACTCTGGTAGGGGTCCTATTCCCACACATGGCAGTTGTGGATGTTTTTGTGTGTATGTCTGTGTAGGGAGCAATGCATTTTAGGCTACTCACATGCACTACAATCCAAATGCCCTACTTTGGCAATCCTGCTGATGTCATTCACTGTGAAATACACCTTTGGGGAAGGAGCAATCCAGTAATCCCCATGGTGCATCCTATAACAGCCTAATGCTGTAGTGTGATATATAACTCTGGTAGGGGTTGTATTCCCACACATGGCAGTTGTGGATGTTTTAGTGTGTGTGTCTATATCTGTGTAGGGAACAATGCATTTTAGGTTAGTCACACTCACTACAATTCAAATGCCCTACTTTGGCAATCCTGCTGATGTCATTCGCTGTGAAATACACCTTTGGGGAGGGAGTACTCCAGTAATCTCCATGGTGCATCCTATAACTGCGTAGTGCTGTAGTGTAATAAACTACTTAGGTAGGAGTTCTAATCCCAGACATGACAGGTGTGTCTTAGTTTGTCATTCGTATCCTGTGTGGAGGTGGTTGTGAGTGTGTAACAACTGGACTCAATGTGGAGTGGGTTTTGCAAATTTCTTATATGGTGGCCCTAGTATATATCACAATGTCCACCATACAGGGATAACAGATGTGAAATAGCCAAGAGGCTGGGGTGCAAATCCATACCCCTACACGTAACATCAAGGCCAGGTGAACAAAGTTAACAACCCTTGTATTACCCAGAAAACACCCTCAACCCATGTCTCATATACACACACACTTGCCTAGGCAACAGCCGCTGTGTTGGTAGTACCTTGCATATTGCCCACTGATAGTAACCATGGTGTGATTGCAGTGGGCTACAGAGGACATGGCACCCTGTCCATCAGTCCAATAGGCATGTATATGCATACAGTGCACCTTCCCTATGTTCCCCACTGGACACCTGCAACACCTGTGGTGCCATTAAATGTGACCCACAAAGGACATACCATGCCTGAAAAAACATGCCCTATATGGACAGATACCACTGACACCAGGGAATACGTGTGTCATGCTATCAATGTAGGGGCAGGGTCAACCTGCTCTCCATTAACAGTTCCCACTACATGAGGCCAGGACTGGCACATCTTATAACAATCTGTGTACACAACATGGGCCAGACACCCCAGGTACGATTCCACATGTCACTGTACATGCATGTGGGAGGTGTGCACATCCCAGACACCATCCATGTCATGGACTAAGGAACACATACATGGGAAGCAATGCACAGCAATGGCCACATGGTATAGTTACCCAGGTGACTGGATAGTGAATACAATACCCACCTGTGTGCGCAAATCCTGACACTACACCCCTGAGCCACACTGCAGACCATTGTCATGTGGCGTGATATCACCTAGCCTTGTACAGCCATCTGGCACAGTCGACCACTACACACCCGTGAAGCAATGCACCCATGCATGTTAGTACTGGCACCCTGTGTCTGTGTTGTATGATGCCTATGACCACATTCACACTCACTACAACCCCCGTTGGCATACTGAAGCATGCTGTTTGATGTCAGACAACCCCACTCATCCTTTGCCCAAATAACCTCCGTATGACCCCTGTGATGCATGTGATACCTGCACATTACTGTGTTGTGGCAACCTAACTAGTGATGAGTTGTATTCCTGGCCCTGCCAAGTGTGTCAATGTGTGTGCTTTCCTGTGAGAGTGTGGCTGTGTTGACGCTGACACCTGTTCATGTGGACAGGCATGTGTACTACACCTACCATATAGCTATCATATCACTGTAGCAGATGTCACTCACCATCACGTATATGTTTGGAGGGCTCCTCCACATGTAACCTATGTGGTGCATCCAATAACTTCAAAGACATGTGATAGCAATGCATAGTCGTCAGCGGTTTGATACCCTGTACTGGTATGTGTGTGACACAAACATGCTTAAGTTTTACTCTCCCACCCCTCCCTGACTTATCTTTGCCTCTGTCTGCCTCTCTCACTCCCTCTCTGGTGGATGTGGAGACTTACACCTGCTTTGCTTAGGCAGCAGCATGTGTATTGTAAGTGATGCTCATGGTCAGCTGATGGCCTCTGCACGAATTGCAGCCCTCCTCTAGCTGATTGCATGTGTAACAGCTGTGGCAACATTCCCATAGCCAATTGCATGGAAACACACTCCAATATCTAGGAACATCATGTTAGATTTGCGACTTTTCACTAATGTGAGCAGGAACTAGATCTGTTGTTTGGCAAACAGCATCACAGATGGATTGGGGATTTACCTTAACAACATACACTGTGGAAACAGACCATCACACAGGAGGGGGATGTGCCTGACCTGACTACAAACTGTAAGTGCTGCTATACCGCAATTAGATTAATGTTGGTTTGATAGGGTGTGTGTGGATATGGCTGTCCTACATGTTTTAATACCCGTCATGTCAGTGCTATGCTTATGAGGAAACCCCCATCTGTAAGGTCATCTGCAGTCTGGGCAGTGTGTGGTGTCTTTTGTTTCTTGTGTTACCACAGAGCACCTATTTGCAAACTGCAGAAGATAGTGTGAGGACTGCAGTCTGTAGATGGCGACAGCCATGAGAGTTACTGACTTCATATCCCTCATAGGACATATGTTGCAACAAATCCTGTTAACAGTAAATGTATGTGTGTACAGTACTGAGGTCTGCGTACTTATGGTGATTGTCAACAGTATGTGTATTGTTAATATGTACCTTGGCAGGTGTACAGACTAGGGTAGATGTCATTGTTCTTGGTCCTGTTCTATCAGATGTTACATGCTGCTCCACTGTATGTTACCCTATTGGCTTACATGTTTGTAGGGCCAAGCACACACATGTCCCATACCACAGACAGACATCAGACAACACTGTGTAGTGGCCCAGTATATGTAGGATTAGTTTGTGAGTGGCACATATGAGGATGGTGTTGAACAGATAGTCCATATACTGTAATATTACTCTGGCTTACCATATGTGACTGTGGCTGTTTTCACATTGGTTGTGGTTATGCACTTTCACACAGGTGTCTGTTACTCTGTGCTGTGACATGCCCGTAGAGCCTGCTATATATGCAGGTACATGTGTATTCCCCCATAGGAAATGTAGGCCAGTGATGAGCCAGACTGCATGTAGCCTGCACGGTGCTTTACATGCCTAGCAGCTTAGTGTACTTACCCAGTGAGTTGTCATGCCCAGATACTTGCCAGGTGTACTGCTGCTGGGCCACCATAACAGTCATGTATGCCAGACAAAGCAGTGGGATGCTGCACAGCTGTATGTCAATAACTAGTGGGTAGTATGTGGCCATGTAGTTACGTGTTATACCCATCTACATGGCTGTTAACATCCACATTGTGAGGCTTGGTCCACGTCTTGCACTAAGGGGTTCTGTGTATACCTTTGGACTGTCCAGAGTGTGTTAGACTGTCTATATATATTGGCAACATATCTGCTGTCCACAGGAGCATTACTGTGCTAACAGTGGTACTGTACTATGATGTTCTTAGGATGTCTATCAGTAGCCAATGGCGCACATGTTAAATGCAGATGTGATCTCCCACACACACCATGTCTGTGCAGACAATCCCTATTACAGTAACAGTAGTCTACACATATACCTACAATACATACCTGACCTCCCTTGCACTATGAAGTTGGGACTATTGGGGCTGAGGTAGGGCTCCACTCCATGTTCAGGACATATGGTGAACATATATGTATATCTAATTATCCATATATCTATATAGATATATACACATATACATATCGACATACATAGATGGATATGCATATGTGCATATATATATATATATATATATATATACATATAAACACACAGATATATACATATACTGAGCAATATATGTCTACACATAGAGGTACATATGCACATATACGTATGTATATCTACATATATATTGACAGTAGTAGGTATATTAGAATAGATATGCATGCACATATAGTTATAGATATCTACATATATACCAACATAACTAGGCATATCTGTGCATATAGGATGTGCATACATATATAGCTATATATACATATATCTATATAGACATATATGTATGTGTGTGTGTCTATATATATATATATATATGTGTGTGTGTGTGTGTATGTGTACATACAAAGAGATGTACACATGGCCATATATATGTTGCACTATACTGATGTGTATATAGACATATGTATGAGTATAAATGTGTATTGACATGTAGACATATATAGACCTATTATATGTATATACCATATTCCTGTCATGTGTAAACCCCACAGTTATGTATACCCTCCCAGATGTATCTCACCGCATGTATCTGCTATGTGCACATTATGATAAAACAACATATGTGATGCAACAGTCATATTAATGACAAGGACTACACAATTTAGGAAGTAAAGGCAATTGTTCAATACTACTCACTATGTGTATTGATAGCTATATTGGTAAAACAACAGCTGTCTTCAGAGTGGTCATGGCATAGTGGCTAAGTGTTTTGACTTTAGTTTACAGGGTCCTGGGTTCAAGACTTGCAAGAGCTGTTCATTTTGTTGCTGGGCAGAACAAGAGCTGTTGGATACAGAGTGTTTAAGGCAGTTTTGAGCAGCTTTAAGCGGGTTTGCATGAAGCTAAGCGGTGCTAAGCTATGGGTAAATGTGTGGGCACTTACACAGTGTAGGCTGCGCTTACCAGTGCACAAATGTGCTTAGCTGTTATTTGCAGCAATGTTGATACTTGCTAAGCATGGCTTAGCCCTGGTAACCAGTGGTTACTGCACTTTTCTGTGCACTGCCACCAAATGCCAGCTGTCCCTCTGCTATGGCCACTGGTGATGGGGTATGTATAGACACTGGAACTGTGTGCGGGGTTGGAGTGGCTAAAAGGGGGATGTCAAATGTTGGTGCAGTGTAGGCCCCTGACAACCCACCTGTGCCTCAACAGTGCTAACATCACCTTTGTTGTCTGTATGGACACCATCAGATTGCATGTAGGAGGGACCCTGTCCCACTTCGCCACCTGTGGGGGAAACAATATAAACGCACTTTAAAACCTGTACAGCATTGTCTAACAGTACACACACACACCTCCGTGATCCCTACCTGTCCATGGCTTTACAGACAGTCCCACGTATATGTCCATGTGGTACCACATTATGCATCGCACATGTTAACATACACACATTGATGCCACTCATTAACATATCAGTTCTCTAAATAGCTACACAAGTGGTCACAACGCAAGACCTGTTACTACATTATCTGCCTGACCTGTGTGTAGTGGTTTTACTTGGTCTCACTGCTATTATTTGGTATGGACCATGTGTATGTCTGGACATCATGAGCATGGCCCCTATATGTGTGGGCTACTATGTTCTATCCAAATTATCACGGACTGGTGTGTCATGTGTATGTAATGGTCAGTACATGCCAGATATGCTGCTCAGTCAGCCTGTCATGTGATAACTGTAATATTTGGATACACTCCCTGGTGTTGACTAGTATTTCCCCAATGTATCTGTAGTGCTGCATACGTGGGTTGTAGAAGACCTCTCTGCTGAATGTGATATTAAGGGTGTACCTGATGTCTACCTTCCCTCTCAATGCCTGTTCCATGCTACAGACCATATTATACTATCAGCTGCTGTGTGATTACACACATGATAAGTATTCTTGGTGTGTAATGTGGCACTCCATGTACATGTACTGCATGATCCCAGAGGGAGGTAGTGCTGTATAAACACCCCACAATCACACATGTGCATACATGGCCAGCCACACAAACACACACACACACACACATGCACACAAGCATCCTACATGCATCAACCTCCCTCCACTTCACCAGAGAGACCCTACAGATGAACTAACTGCACACAGTCCTCCTATTACCCCTCTGTCAACATGTATAACATATGATACCCGACAGCATGCAGTGCAGCTATAGTCAATCCATACTGGCAATGGTATACATGTGTGTGATGCATGTGCTGTGTCACTAGGTGAAGCCCCTTCCCCTGGATACCACTGCACCCATGAACACGGTATTTCTGTTCACCTGTTCTGCACCCTGCCATGTACTGTGCACCACACCTCACAGGTGTACAGCCCATTGCTTAATGTGTACTAGTGTGATGGTTATGTCAGCTTTAATGCTTGCAGCCCCTATGTTTTCCAGCAACACATACCTGATATGATATGTGGACAGATGTAATTTGAGAATGCCTGATGTCTGATGCACAGCTCTCAACATCAGCGGACCATGTATGACCAATCCAATGCTCTTACACTGACAACCATCAGAGCATACTGTGGCTACTGGGGTGTACACACCATTATTGCTATGATACACCCGTCCTTGATTTGCCATGGGACCACATCACCGCATATCTTTGCAGTACATGAGCCCGATATGTGACATATGTCCTGTACTTTCACACACAGTGTCTACGGAATGATGTCCTGTACTTTCACACACAGTGTCTACGGAATGTGTTAGGTGTGTGGATGCTGATCGCGATGAATACACACCGTGTGGGCATATGTGTGCACACCCTTAACCAGGGGCGGCTCGTGGCATCGGGCTGCCGGACTGCAGCCCCCTCAGCTTGACAGCTGAGTAGTTTATTTTGTTTTTTTAATGATGTAAAAAAAAAAAAAAACCTTTTTTTCTATTTTTATACTTTAAATTTCGAGTCCGCGACTCGAAAGTACGCGCATTGCGCGCTTCAAGCGCAACAGCGTTTTTTTTTTTTTTTTTTTTTAATTCTTGCTGCAATGTTTTCATTGCAGCCCGGAGGAGCAAAGAAGGCATCATTGTGATGCCCAGAACTCCCCAGAAGTCTATGCGGTTCAGACACAAACCGCATAGATATGGAAGGGGCTCGGACTGCGATGTCCGCAGGCACGTCATGACGTGCTTGCTGGGCAAATGCTGCTGATTGGTTGTCGCTCTCTTCCTGGGCTTTATGTGCTGGGAAAAGAGCGAGAATCAGTCAGTTTTCGGCTTTGGTGGACTTCATATTACCTTTTTTTCCCTGCTGTAATTAGTTTAAAACATTTTTTTTTTTATTTAAAAGACAAATTATTTTTAAAGTAGAGAGTGAGGCAATCAGGAGGACTCACTGTGGTGGCGTGGATTTATTTGCATTGCTGCTTATCAGGCTGTTCTCAAAACAGGTGAGTTACTATTATAATTTAGCATTGTACATGTTTTGAAACATATGCGATATATGTGCAAGTATCTTGTGTAATGGTAATGTTAGGAAAAAGGGTTTGCATAAGGTAATGTATAGGGATGGAGTTTGCATCAAGGGCAAAGTTAGGGTTAGCAGTGCAGCACTCTCTCTATTCACTAACTTATTTGCTCCTTTCCTCAGTTTTCACTTCCCGTGCTTCACTTTGTATTCAGTATTGCTAAGATTGTTTCAACCTATTCTATACCTTCCCTTATATCAACAATGCTGTGTAACTGTGCAAGTATCTGCAAAAATATTTTCTTTTTCTTTAATTTTAATGACACTGAAGATGACTAACCTCATGCTAACCCCTGTAGTACCCCAGTGATTACCATCATTTATCCGACTGAATTTGATTTACTTTATTACTCATTGCCACGTTGTGTTGCTAATGTTTATTCTTGTTACCAGTATAGATCCCATCATATGACAAGGCCTTGCTAAGATGTAAACCAGCTGCATTCCCTGTCCATTTCTAGTTTAATACACTGGTTTACCCACTCATAGTACTAAAAATGTTTGCCATCACCTTTGTGTTGTGAAGCCATGAGAGGGCAGTTTGACTCAGTTTTAGAGTAGAGTTCAGTGAGGAGCTTTTGGTTGGATACAGTGTGAAATGCCTTGGACATGTCTAAGAAGATGGAAATACTAGTTGTCCATTATTTTTGAGTTTGTTAATTTTGTTAGTGAAACTAGGGTGGTAGTGGTACTGTGATAGGGCTGGAAGCCATGTTGTGTTCTGATTAGTAGGTTATTGCATAGCAGGCAATTCATGAGTTGTATGTGTGTACATCTTTTTTAGAATTTTAGATAGTGGAGACAGTATTGCTATTGGTCTATAGCTGGAGGGTTTGGTGCAGGTTCCAACCTTATGTAGTGGGATGATGTAGGTTTTTTTTCATAGTTTAGGCACACATTGTTCTGTGATAGATTGGTTGATCAAAATAGAGACAGGATAAGAGATGGCGTTGGCTGCCATTTTCATATATTCAGTAGGTAATTTATCATCTGCAAGGGCAGTGGGTTTAAGCTTGTTGAGCATTTTTTTATGGTATTGATTTGGACAGAGTTGAGGAAGAAGGCATTGGTGGTTTCCTCAGCTCCTTTAGGTATAGATAGGGGAGTATTGCTATTCTTGGCTAGTGCTAGTATGGTGTAGACAAAATATGTATTAAACTGGGTAGCTACACTGTCTGTAGTATTTGTAGTTGTAGGGGCTGGAGGTGAGGGTTTGCCAGGTTGTAATAGTTGTTTTATGGCAGTCCAGAATTTCTGTGGGTTGTGTTGATGCTCTGTTATATGATGATATAGTATGTTTTCTTATTCTTGATCTGACTTTAGGCTTTTCTTAGTTGCTGGTAATAATCTAGAGTGGCCTGTTTTTTTATTGGCTTGATATTGTGCCCAAACGTCTCTAAGCTTGAGTAACTATTTGGTGTCTTTTGTTAAGCATGGTGCATAGTTTGATTTTTACCCTGACATTTCTAGAGGGTGCTAGGCTATTTAGCATGTCTAGTAATTTGTTGTTAAAGTATTGTACGGCAGAACCTAGATGGAGTACTTTTAGTGGGGTCCAGTCACAATGCTGGAGGATGGATGTAAAAGTGTGGAATGAGAATTTTTTTTGTTTTGAATCTGTCTGTATATAATATTTTTTGGGGAATGCAGACATCTAAGAAGGTAGGTAGGTAGCTGGTTGCTGAGACTATCAGGTAGGCAGCCAGTGAGGGTTTGTTGGTTAGAATTCAGTCTAGTATTGACTATTACTGGATGTTCTTCGTCCCACATTGCTGCAGTCCTAACTATTGGGGTAGTCCGCTGTCCAGTCGGCCCGAATACCAAAGTATAAGGCTGACGTCGGTCAGGGCGCATTAGACTGACGTCAGTACGTCAGGGTACTAATGCGCATGACCGACGCCATATCCTCAGTCTTTTTTGCCGCATGGTCCGATGCAGAAGCAGTTTTGCGAGTGCAGGTTGGCGTTCTGAAATTTTCTGAAGTCGGAGTTTCAGACCGAATCAAAGTTGGCTAAGTACCCGTTGGGAACATTTTGGTTTTTCTTGCCTCAGTATTTAACCGGATGTCAGAAAAAGTGAATAACTGTATTTCTTGTGGGAAACAGATACCTCATAGGGATTACCATACCTTGTGTATACCTTGTTTAGGGCCTGAGCACGACGTTGTTGGATGCCGCTCTTGTGCTAGATTTAACAAACGCACTATTAAGAGAAGGTTAGACTGTGCCAGGTTAGTGTTTGGGAAGCGTTGCAATTATAAAATGCCGTCGGTTGCTCCGCCGCCCGCTTCGTCCAAAAAGCGCAAGGACAAAACAGCAAAGCCTAGGGTTGATGAACCGGCAGTCCCAGACGGCGGTTCTTTAGAAGGCTCAGTGGAGCCAGAGGTTTTGCCAGGAGTTTCTTTGGAGTCTCAGGCAGAGACTTTACTGTTACAGGATGTGCCTTCTCAGGAAGTAGGCCAGGCTGAAGGGGCTTCTCAGGTAACTGTTCTTCCCTCTCTTCCCAAGGTAGTTAGAGCCTCTCCTTCTGTTTCCAAAACTTCTTTGAGAGGTAGGCCAAGTTTGGCTTCAGTGGGGGCTTCTCCTAGCACTTCAGGTTCTGTGCCTAAGAAACATATGCTTAAAATGGCAGAAGATTTGATTACTATGATTAGAGGTTCTATGCCCCCTCCTGATAAGAGGCCTAGGGTGGAACCTGAGTTTGAGAGTTTTGAACTGTGTTCAGAGGCTTCTGAGTCTTCTGCGGAAGATTTGCAAGAGTATCCTCCTTATTCTGATTCTGATGTGGATGATTCTACTCCTACAGCTTCTCCTCCTGAGGATTTCTCATTTTCAGAGACTCTGCATTCCATGAGGGAACACTTTAAATGGGAAGGCCAGGATTACTCTGATTCCAGGAAAAGGCTTAGGGAATTCTTGTTTTTACCCCAGCATAGGCCCTTAGCTATACCTCCTGTGTTGAATGTGGTGGAAGATGTTTTTGCAGAGGCTTCCCTGAATCCTGATTCTTTGCCTCCTGCTCCTGTTAAACCTGATAGGTACTATAGGGTGCCTGAAGCTCATAAGTATCTTTTTAAGAGTCCTAGGGCAGACCCGGAAATGGTTTCTCAGGGACCTAAAGGTGTTAAGGCCTCTGTTGTTAAAAACCCTGTTCCCACTGATAAAGAGGCAAGGGCTTTGGATAGATGGGGTAAGAAAGTGTATACTTCTTCCACTTTAGCCATGAGGGCGTTGAATTGTCAGTTTCACATGCTAAAATATCAAAATTATCTCCTTTCACAATTGAAATCTAAGGTGGATGCTTTGGCGGAAGGTATTGAGTGTAAAGAGTTGCTGGATTTAGTTCATGTGTCTGAACAAGTGGGTAAGCATTCTTTGCAATGTGGTTTTGACGCTGTACAGGCCTCCTCGAGGGTGGCTGCCACTAGTTCTGTTCTTCGCAGGCATGCCTGGTTGAGGGATCAGAATTTAGCTGAGCATGTTAAGACAAGGATTTTGGATGCTCCTTTACAGTCTGATGTGTTGTTTGGTTCACCTGTGGAAGCAGTTTTAAAGAAAAT
Source organism: Protopterus annectens (assembly GCF_019279795.1). Classification (NCBI taxonomy): domain Eukaryota; kingdom Metazoa; phylum Chordata; order Ceratodontiformes; family Protopteridae; genus Protopterus; species Protopterus annectens. The sequence continues at coordinate 1,775,289,933 of NC_056726.1, read as the reverse complement.
GGAGGACAAAGCTAAGTCTATGCAAACTGTTAAAGATTTTTTGCAGGTGCAGCCACCAATGTTTAGTAGAAATTGGCCTACTAAGGGATGGACATATCCTGCTTATGATTCCCAGTCTAGGGGTAGGTCTAGACGTGGTAGGGGCAGAGCTCAAGGTTCTTTTAGGCCTAGAACAGGGAGTTCACCTGCTCAGACTTCTGGTGAGGGCAGGGGTCAGTCCTTTCGTAAACAGACCCAATGACCTGCCTTTTCAGCTGCCAGTAGATTCTCGTCTGGCAGCTCCTTTGGGAGGAAGACTGTCTCTTTTCAAAGAAAATTGGGATTTAATTACTCAAGACAGATGGGTGTTGGATATCATTCACCACGGTTACAGGTTTTATTTCCATACAATGGCCCCTTTCAAAGGCATGCCAGACGTTCCTCCTCCACAAAGGACAGAGGCTCACAAGCAAATTTCTCTGTTACTCCAAATAGGGGCCATTCAGCCAGTCCCTGTATCAGAAAGGGGCCTAGGATTTTATTCTCGCCTGTTCCTAGTACCAAAGAAGGGGAACACGTGGAGACCAATTTTGGATTTATCTATCCTCAACACTTATCTGGACATTCCAAAGTTCAAGATGTTGACGTTACAACAGCTTTTACCTCTGCTGGGCAAAGATCACTGGATGGTAACTTTAGATCTCAAGGAAGCTTACCTTCATGTGCCTATAAGACTAAGTTGCAGGAAGTATCTGCGTTTTCGAGCTGGAAATTCTCATTATCAGTTCTCTGCATTGCCCTTTGGCTTATCTACTGCCCAGAGTATTCACAAAGGTTCTGGCTCCAGTGATAGCTTACTTCAGGCTACAAGGAATTCAAATCTATCCTTACTTGGACGATTGCCTGATTCTGGCTCAAGAAAAGGAAGACCTTCTACAGCATCTGGAATATGTTATAGCAGTGCTAAGATGCCTAGGGTATTCTGTGAACGAAATAAAGTCCAGTCTAGTACCCTCTCAAGACATGTGCTTTCTGGGTGTGAGACTGAATACAGCAGCCCAGATGGCCTTTTAACCCCGGACAAACAAAAGACTCTATCCTTTTACTTCCATCAACTATCTCATCAGTCCGTGCTGACTGCAAGGACAGTCCTTCAAGCATTAGGGTTCATGGCATCTTGTATTCTGGTGCTTCCCAATGCCAAACTGCATATGAGGAAGCTGCAATGGTATCTCAAAAATGTATGGACACAGCACTGCCAGGATTTGGACACTGTCATTCAAATAATACCTTGCCTTGACAAAGAATTTCTATGGTGGGCTCAGGAATGTCACCTAAACAAGGGACTCTCTGTGACCCGGCCAGAGGCGAGTCAGATTTTAACGACAGATGCCTCGGACATTGCTTGGGGAGCTCATCTAAATGGAAAGTGGATACAAGACAAGTGGCCTGCCAGACTACAGCATCTACATATCAACTTGAAGGAGATGTTAGCAGTCCAGTTTGCATTAATGGCTTTCAAGGAGTTACTTCTTCCAGGGCAGGTGTTGATTCTAACAGACAACACAACTGTCATGTGGTACATCAACAAACAAGGGGAACACATTCTTATCCTCTATGCAGGCAAGCAATGATTTTATGGGAGACTGCGCTCAGCTTGCAACTAACTCTTCAGGCAAGGTTTCTGCCGGAGCACAGAACTCCTTAGCAGATGTGTTAAGCAGACAAATCATGGATCCCCACGAGTGGAAACTGGATCTTCATGTATTTCAGAAATTGACAGTGTCCTGGGGAACTCCAGACATAGATCTGTTCGCTTCTCCACTAAACCACCAGCTGCCAAAGTTTTGCACAAAGGGGTTTCATCACACAGCTTGGAAAGTGGATGCTCTTTCTTTCAGTTGGAAAAATCTTCATGTGTATGCCTTTCCACCTCTGCCTCTTCTTCCACAGGTGCTCTTAAAGGTCAGACAAGACAAGCCAAGGATGATTTTAATAGCTCCAGATTGGCCTCGGCAACACTGGTACCCACTACTAAGGAGTCTGGTAAGGAAGCCTCCATGGCCTTTACCTTTGATTCCACATCTGTTATCTCAGAAGGACGGTCATCTGCTCAATGTCAAGCTCCACTCTCTTCATCTAACAGCCTGGCATATTCTGTTTTGAAACACAGCAGGTCTCAACTTCCTCAACAAGTTTTAAATGTGATTATGGAAGCTAGAAGACCTAGTACAAGGAAAGTGTATGCAGAAAAATGGAAGAGATTTTTATTTTGGAGTGCAGCAAAGAATTTGGAGATTTCTGAGCCTAATTTGAGTGTGGCTCTTCAATATCTTACTGAGTTATTGGACAAAGGTTTGTCCTTCTCTTCCATTAAGATTCATGCTGCAGCAATTTCAGCTCACTATGATTGTGACCCACCATTGTTTTCGCATCCTTTGTTCAAGCAGTTTCTTAGAGGGGCAAAGAATATAAGACACACACGTAGAGCTCCTACTCCTGCTTGGGATCTCAATTTTGTGTTGGAAAAACTTACTCTACAATCTTTTGAGCCTGCAGCTACTGCTGAATTGAAATACTTGTCATGGAAGACTGCTTTTCTGTTGGCTATTACTTCTGCAAGAAGGGTGTCTGAGTTGCAGGCCCTTATGGCAGTAGAGCCCTTTTGATTTTCCATAAGGATAGGGTATCATTACGTACTAATCCTTCTTTTTATGCCTAAGGTGGTTTCTAGTGTGGCTTTAAACCAAACTATTCATTTGCCTACTTTTATGCAGACCCCCAAAATAAAGGGAAAAGATTTTGCACACTTTAGATGTGCACAGGCAATTGCGTTATTATTTGAGCAGGACTAAGGATTTTAGGCAGTCTCAGCAGTTGTTTGTTTCTTTTGCTTTGAGTTCAGGGCAAGCCTGTGTCAAAACAAACTATTTCTAGGTGGATTGGGTTTTGCATTGCATTTTGTTATTCCCATCATGGCAAGGAGATTCCAGCTGGGATTAGGCCTCATTCCACTAGGGCTACTGCCACTTCAACAGCATTTCTAAGGGTGTGGCAACTAAGGATATTTTGGAGGCAGCTACTTGGAGTTCAGTGCATACTTTCTCTAAGCATTATCACCTTCCTCTCTACTCTAAGTCCAGGGCTGGTTTTGCCACAGCTATTTTGCAAGGCATGTTGTCAGCTCCTGCTTCTTTATGATTTGCCAGCCTCCCTTACCTCTGCTTTGGGATTCTACCCAATAGTTAGGACTGCAGCAATGTGGGACGAAGAACATAGTACAGTTTTGTACCTACCATAAATGTAGATGTTCGAGGATCCACATTGCTGCAGTCCAATTTACCCTCCCTCCTTCCCCTCTGTGTTTAGGGGTGGTTGTGTGGGTGAGGTTATATGCTGATATTTTTGTATATATTGTACATATTTTTGGTGCAGGTATATTGGGCCTTGTCTTTTTAGGGTCTTCTGACATCTGGGGCAAGAAAAGACTGAGGATATGGCGTCGGTCATGCGCATTAGTACCCTGACGTACTGACGTCAGTCTAATGCGCCCTGACCGACGTCAGCCTTATACTTTGGTATTCGGGCCGACTGGACAGCGGACTACCCCAATAGTTAGGACTGCAGCAATGTGGATCCTCGAACATCTACATTTATGGTAGGTACAAAACTGTACTTTTTGTCTATTCTAGTTGGGGATTGTATTAGCTGGGAGAATCTGTGCAGGTTAACAAAGTTTGAGTTATCTGAGGTACAAGTTAACCAGTCAGTATTGAAGTCCTTCATTATTATTGTTTCCTGATTAAATGTTAGGGACGTCCAATGTAGGAAGTCTTTAATTACTGGGAGGTTGTTACCAGGAGGGATGTAAATTGCTATAAAGGTGTAATGCATTTATTGGAATTAACTATGAGACATGTAATTAATATTTTGGCCTTGTTTAGTCCTGGAGGGACTAGTTCTAAGCATTCTAGTTTGAGTGTATTTTTATAAAGCATGTTTATGCCTCCACCGTGGTTGTGGATTCTGCCCAGTCTCTGGATGTTATAGCTTGGAGTTAAAATTTCATCTTTCTTTATCCGAGGTTTAAGCCAGGTTTTAATTAAGACTACTATATCAGGGGAGTAGTGTGAGAGATATGCATGAAATGTGTGTACTTTGTTTAGTAAGCTCCTAATATTCATATATGCATGTTATTTTAATGAGTCACAGTCCTCTGACAATATGCAGTAAGAAGTGCCCATAATCTGGTAACATGGGTCTGTACTCAGTAATGCTGGTATATCAAAGCTCCATTCCCTGATGTTTAAACCTGCCCCGTACAAGCTGTCTGAGTGGAGGTTGTTTGTCTTTACCTGCGTACATTTTCCTTGGTTCTTTTCATTCTTTTAACATCTCAAAGAGATTAACTTAATCAGCAGTAATATCATTGATGTACTGGTGAGCTTTGTTAAGACACTGACTGAAAGTTTTCAGTGTCAACTAGCTGCATGGCCACCAGCCGCCAGGAAAGAAGGCCTACCTATGCACTCTCATTGCTCCGTTTGCTGAACACATGAAGGTCAGGAACTCGTCAAGGTGAGTTTCACTGCAGTGCATTGTATTGTGCCAGCCGGTGCAATTTTTTGAGGTCTTTCCCTTGTTCTTCTCTGTGTTGAGATTGTGACCTTAGTATACATAATTTCAGGAGGTGTGGGGAGCTTGCTTGTTTTTTGGGTTTTTCAGCTCACCTTTTTTGCTAAGTAATTTGCGATAATGGTAAAACAAAGACTTTTTGTTCACAGTCTCCTAGCTAAGGATAGCCTACAGAGTCTATAGTCTTGTTTCCTGATTTGATAGCTGTAAGAGTAACTATGGTTGTATATATACAATAGTCAATCATTTAATTAAAATGGTGTGATAAGAGAGTGAAGATGTACACCAAAGGTATATTTACTTGGTCTGAGTACATATAAGTGCATGTTGAAAGCTCCACAGGATAATATACTTGATGATGGGTTATTTTAGCAGAAGAGTAAAGGGTAAGTTAAGTGCACCTAAAGGGTACCTTCTTAATGATGGCATGATGACAAAATGAACTCAGTATGGTTTCACTTTATGGATACCACGCTTTTGGTTGTTTAGTATCCTTAATGATTGTGGAAAGGAAGTGATATCATAGTTGATGGCAGAAATGCAGAGTGAGAGAGTGCTTGAACTTGCAAAATCTTTAGTCAAGTCTGTTTTAAGTCCTGACGCAGAAGAGGTAAGACATTATTTAAAGCATTAACACTTATGTTTAGAAGGAGCATTTTCCTTAAGAAAGATTAGGTAAGGAATGATGAATAAGAAACTGTTTCATTTACCTAAAATAGAGTTGTTTTTATTTTAGGCACTTGCATTACTGGCATTGTCACTTTAAGAGTGGGAGTTAAGCAGACAGACCCATGCATAAGGCAAAAATGACATTTAGTACACACGAGTGACCAGAGGACTAAATACTCTATTTCCAGTCTTGGGCAAAGAATCTCCTTGTATATAAATTTGCGGGAATGCAGAAGCTCTGATGAAACAGCAGATTCAGTGCTGGCAGCTTGCCAGTGAGTGAATGTATGCTCTTTAGTATCAAGAAGAAAAGACAAATGATTCACAGTTTTGCAGAACAGTAAGTTAGCAGTGTGTGCTTCACAGGGATTTAAGCAGTATTTTTGTAGAGTTTGTCTACTCTTTAGCACTCGCACAATGAAAAAGAAGCTTAAAAATCAGCAATAGGCCATGAATGAAGCAACATTTTGTTAGGAATTAATTTTGTATATTGGTGATAAAGTTCTGGCACTGAATTTTTAACATTTGGGTGTTCACTTTGTAAGACACACAGTGTTAACAAGAGATGTTTGCTGTGGTGCAGAGCTCACCAGTTTAAGGATGGGATATCAGGTTGTTTAGTCCCTGCCTCGGGAGAGAATGTCATGAAAACCTATCGCTAAAGAAAAAAACATAAGCTCACAATGAGATTAGCTATAAATCTAACTAAGTCATGTCTGTTAATGTGTGCAAAGCTACAGATGCACTAATGACATTTAAAATTGTCTAAACAATAAATAACAGACTTTAGTTTGAAGATAATATAACATGCTTCACCTATATCAGTTGTGAGAGCAGGGTGAAAAGAGGTGGGTTAAATGAAAATAGTTTCAAGATATGGACAGGTTTAGTAGCTAAAACAAGCATGTGGTACTCTGCAATAATGACCCATTTTGCATAAAATGTTGAGAATTGAGTATGGGTAATTTAAGGGTAAAAGAATTCATGGGCCATTTCACATCTGAAATCTGTACTGTCAGTCTCTCCCCCAGAAAAATATGAATATTTATATAAAGTGTGCGTATAAAATGCGCATGCACAAACACACACACACACACACACACACACACACACACACACACACACACACACACACACTGTATGGGAGCTAAACAATCTGTACTCACTATAGTGAGCTGTTTCATACAAAGGGAGTTGTAGCACCTAGGGATATTCAAAGGTTTATATTTTTTTGTTTTGAAATGCATACTAATACTAACTAAAAATAATTTAAGGAGCATTTCCATTTGATAACTGAAAAGATATGGGACATGGAGCTCTGAAATGTATATTACCCAATACTATTACAACTGTCCCCGATTTTGGCTCAAAATGTTGCTCTTTCCCTAATAATCTCGACACAAAATGGCAATTTTGGAAGAAAACGTAGAGGGTTTACAACTAAGAAATAATTGTATTAATCAGAGTTATAGATTACTTTTATTTCAGAAATGCATGTAGATTCTTTTATTTTGTCAGCTGCTCAGGTTAGCAGTACTAATATTTAAAAAGTGTCCCTTCTTTGACAGGTTCCCAGCTGTGTTGTGTGGCTATTTTATATTTGCATCACATTTTTGTTCCATTTTTCATAAAATTGTGTTTTTCTTGGCAAATTAGTGGCAAATCATTAAAGACTGAAGTTAGAAAACAGACATTTGAGTTTCCGATTTCATACAGTTCAGAAAATTCATACTAATGCAAGACCTACTATTCTATTATCTTTCTAAGTTTATAAGAGCAATATTTAAAAAATGTGCTTATTTTTGGGCCTTTGTCCCACTTTTATGTATGGCTTTGCCCAGATTTCTTGCTCTGAGGTTGAGAGGTATGACAAATGTGCTAAGGCCATCACAGTCAGCCAGAGACATTTCAAATTGTGACATACTTGTTGCACCCCACTCCCCCATGTAGTGTGACTCTGGATGTGTCCAAGCAAGGCAAGGAGCAGTTATGCAGTGTAAATGTGCAGAGTCCTTGATTTTGCAGAATGTTCTGGTTTCTGTCATATTTTTTATACTGTTGATTTATGCTTATTATTACTCAGAAAATGCCTGTTGTTCTGTGTTTAAATAGCAATGCTTTCATGACCATCAGGTAAGCTTGTCTGAGACTGTAAGATGCAAGTAAGCTTTAATAAGCATACCGTTAAATAATTGCCAACATTGAAAGCCTTTCTGCCATTGCCATGTACAGAATACTTTCATAACTAGATAATGTATAAGCCTTGGGTATTGAAATGCATATGACAGTATTTATAATAAAGGACAGGATTATATTATTTTAAGAAAGCTCATTACATTTGTTGGAGACTTGCAGTCATCTTTGCAAGCTTTACCTGTAAACCAAACAGAATGCAAAGCCAATCTATCATGTGTGGTCCATTATCTGTGCAGTAATCCTTTAAGCAATGTATCTTGAGCTTGTTTCTTGTTTGCTTTTCATTTTTTTTTACTTTGATCATGTTTTCCCCATGAAGCAAGTAGATAGTTGTCAGGCAGCAGGTCTTTTTTGGATAACAAACATTTTTACAAGTGGGGATATCACAGAGATTACTACTTTAAGCATGTTACTTGGTACTTTAACAAAGCTGAATATAAATTATAATTAGATCTGCAGTGCAAGGAGAAGTGGCTTGAGTTGAGTGCTGCTTCTTTTTCTTGTACTTGATTTTGAATGGCATTCCAGTAATGTATTTAAAAAGTAATTTATTTTTTCATGCCTCACAAACTTTGTTTCCATCTAGATTTTAAGTAAGCTGTCATGCAGCCAATGCACAGAAATATTTATTTTCTTCTACACTTCATTTTATCTTGACTGGACTCGCATATTGATGGTTTGGCACCCAGGGCAGCGTATTTAAAGTTACAGTTTATGTGGATTTGAGCATAGACCCTCCCCTTTCTAGTTGGCCACACCCCGTCCCATTGACCCCACCCATTCAGCTGTCCTCTGCAGCCCCCCTTTGGTTTGAAGTCACCAGCCGCCACTGCCCTTAACATGATGGTTTGTCGCACCTCTTGTGTGTACTACAGCAGTCACTACTCCTGGCAGGGGTATACTAGAGTGGGACATCTTCATTTGCCAGTGAATGTTCAGTCTGCCCTACACATGTCCATCTATTCTGCATGATTGCAGGGTCTACTCATGTGCACATCCCTTGGTGTTCAGACACTGCTGTCACTATTGCTGTGTGGGTAGGGTTATGGCTGCCACAGGTCCTGAACATAACTATGTGCAGATACAGCCATTCTTAGCATCCTTAGGATCCCTACTGCAGTGCACTGGTGTGTCATGCTGACACTCCTCCCCCTTCCTTCAGCCTTTTTGCAGATGCATGATGAGTAGGCCTTACACATGTGTGTCACTTTGCAGTATCCCATACACTGAACACCACATGTTACAGCATATTCCCAGTTGTTAATGTGGACCACTTTAATGCCTTATGTCATAGTGTATCTCTGCAGCAGTTGCCATTGTCCTACAGATATATATAATAGTGTTGCACTTTATATGGGTGTTGTTCCAAACATGTCCCTACTGTAGGCCATGTCTCCCATCATTATGTTACTCCCTGTGGACACATTCTGCAATGACAGGATGTTAGTTATCATGCAGGTGTTTGACATACCCTTCCAATACCCCATCATGGTCACCCCTGTGATGCCGTGTATTTCACAGAAACAATATGTGCACATGTACAGCATGCATTTTGGGTAGGTGTGCTAGATGTGCGCAAGGCATATACCATAGCCATTACATGCCTGGTGTATTGGCAAGCATCTACATAAACCATACTCACCAGCTACAGGCTGCTGCCTTGGTGGTATCCTGGAGGGACCTACATAAGAGGGTGAGAGATGCAGTGTCAGTGGCCACAACTGTGGCAGTGCTACAGGGTGGGTGCAGTATTACAATACATCAACTGTACATTTCCACAATATTACCACATATGGACATCTATGTATCACTACTATGCAGCAACACAATATAGCTATGACATGTCAGATTTGCATACTCTACATGTACTGATGCAGATGTATACACAACAGTGGTCTACAGATGTTCCCTGTGGCCTTACCTGCATGCTCCCCAGCTGTTGCGTAGGTGGCACCCACCTCCATAAAGGTGTCTGGTGGTTGGTGTGTGTCCAGACAGGCTGGTGCCAGGAGGCTGGCCAGGAGCTCCTCCACACGTGTCAGGGAAGGATGGATGGCATGGCCCAACCCTGTGGCAAGGTGATCCCCCCCCCCCCCGGACTGCAGCAGCATGCTGATGGGCATTGCAAAGCAGGTCAGAACAATGATGCTGGACCTTCTCAAGACTGCGGTTGTGCAGTTTGACATCATTGACCCTGTGGACTAGGTCATTCCACAGGGTGGTCCGCTCCTGCTGCTCATGGGTGGCCCAGCCAAACAGGACAGGGTAGTGCTGGATTAAATAGGTTAGCACTACCTCATTTTCAGCAACTGAATATGATGTGAGCCGTGCATGTGACATCTTGCCTGGAAGACATAAAGATGGAAACAGGTCTGAGCAACTCATACAGCAAGGTTATTACAGATCTTAATACACATCTCTGTCTCTCCCCCACCATATCAGTGACAACAAACTGTACACACAAGTCATTAGGTATGGCAACAGCTTACCTACCAGTGGGACAGATATTGTATTGTACCACACTTTGTGCTATGTGTTTGTAGCCACATTCCCTGTGTGGGCACTATCATTGCTGGCCTGTTACAGACTATTCACCTGCATGCTATTGTCAGGGCCATTATGGTTCCATATATGCCTGTGGTATGGCTGCTTTGTGATTGCTGCACATCTGACATTCTGTGTTATTGGGGATATCTATGCATGCTGTTGGACATATTCTGGGATTGCGTAGACTACTACTACCAACATATGTTCTGTAACAGTGACACAATAGCATATATATGTACTATTGCCCAGCAGAACCACCTCTCCAAACCCATCTGCCCATGTTACAGGGCCACATCACATGTGTGTCCTACCCTGGGGCATCCTCATGTACTAGTCCAGCAATACCATCAGGTGGAACCAACCCAGGGGATGCCCCCCCACCCAGGGACACACACAGACATATTCCTGTCCCCTGAGGTCAGGTCCAGGGTCTGTTCCATTACGGGCTCCACAGACACATGTGGGATGTGCTACATCATTCTGAGGCACCCAGTACACATTCACAGGGCCAACATGCTCTTCCTGCTCAGCTTCCAGGCCAGGCACCTTCAGGACATGGAGTGCTGTTGTGGGTAGCAGTGGGTGGGAGGCTTGTTCTCATTGTGTCCATATTGGAGCCCATGGGGCATCAACATCACAGGCCACACACACCATCCAGGGTGTTTACCCAACACGTGTCACATACCCCCCCCCCGTAGACTGTTCTCTGTACCTACCAACCCTGACCACGTCCACAACTATACCTGCCATACTTCCCCATATTCCCATCCCATACTTCACAGACAAGGGCAATGTGGTCCCAACAAGGGGTTCACATGTGACATACCCATCCATGTTGCACACACTGACAGCTGTAGATATCTGTGTGTATTGCTATGTGCACTATTTCCTCGCACATAGCATGCAGCACTGTGATAGTAACATAGCGGACATGTATTTACATACATATATGTTTGTGTGTGTGTGTTTGTATATATGTAGATGTGCATATAGGCATATATCTATATATGTGTAGATATATGTGATGTGTATATGTGCTCATATATATGTCTACACATGGGTATCTGTATATTTGTGGACATACATGTATATATATATATATATATATATATATATATATATATATATATATATATATACATATATATATATATATATATATATATATATATATATATATATAATTTTTTTATATGTATATATTATATATATGTAGATATGTACATATGTGCATACATATATGTGGGGTACATTCAGACATCAGGTCCACAATCTCACATCTTCTTGCACAGCTGCACTGTTCTGCCTTGCTACAACACAGACAGGTGCCACATATGGACACAGCCTGACATTAGGGGGTATATGTAGGGCCAGATTGCAGGTACCCTATTACAAACCTATGGCATTCCTGCATGCTACAATACAGATTAACCTGAGTATCCTGCAAGGGGTAAGCTGTGGATCCCATGTGTCCATCATAATGGCATTGCTTCCACCACCAGCTACTGGCCACGTAATATACATACTTCCCATTACACAACACAGACTATGGTGGCTTACATCTTATCAGTCAGTGCTGCTCTGCACGGTTGAGGGGTACGGCCCACTACCCACAGGGATGGACTCTATTGTCCTTAGCAGTTGTTCAGCTGAACATCATTACAACACCGGATGGCACATATAAAGCATTCCACTTCATCTATCTCATTATTATGGACCAAGTACTACGATCAGTTACATACATATATACTTCACATACCTGTTCTGGGACTGCAGATTATTCTAGAGTGTTTGATATTATATTGTTTTATGTACTTATACGCACACTCTCTCTCTCTCTCTCCAGTAAATGGAATGAGCTGCTTTACATAGATTGCAACATGGCATTTGTAGGTGATGCACATGATCAGGTGATGGCCTCTGTACCAATCAATGTCCTCCACTTGCTACCTGCATGCAGCATGCTATGTAGTACTACCAATTACCACTGTCATGGCAACCAACTACTATAAATACCTACATCATGTGGGTATGGTCCCTTTACCTTTCTTGTTTGATGGACATCCTTCCTGTGTGTGGGCATCAGTGTTACAGACAGCAGGTAGCAATACCTCTTACTGGAGAACCTGCACACTCAAGCCAGCTACATATTTGTAGGAGGTTCCAGAACTACAGTCAGAGTGTGAGTAGAGTTGTTGTATACATTGTATATCACTGGTGTTGCAGGGTTTGTGTGTACATATTAGTTTAACTTGGAATGCAGTCTGTCTGCATAGCTTTCAACTGTGGCCCTATCCTGACCATGACATGCTGGACAAGCCACACTGCTTCGCAAGGGACGGTTTGCACCTGTCACCCCTAGGCTTCCGGATATTGGCAAAGGCTCTTGCCACCCCCATAGTGCCTTTTTTAGGCAAGGCTCAAATTCTAAACCTACCACCCTAGAACACAAAAAAGGAAAAAAACTAAGGGTAATGCTGCTCAATGCCAGAAGTCTCAATCTCAAGATGCACACACTCGAGGCCCTTCTCAGTATGGAGAACATCGATGTCTGTGCTGTGACAGAAACCTGGTTCAAGGCTCCTGAGAGCACCCCAGCACTATCAGGTTTCACCTCATATCATGCGTTCCGGCCCCAAAATCCGGACAACACCAAGAAAGGAGGGGGGGGGGTGTCCATATTCATAAAGGACACCCACACCTCAAGGTTGGTGGCAACGCACGATGCATCGGAGACCATCCAGGTGCAATTAACCATAGGCAAGACTGCTCTGCAATTTGTAGCATGTTACAGGCCACCCTCTCAAACTCAGGAACCTCACATGGCCTTCCTGAAAACATTGGAGGATAAATGTATCTCCAAACACCATCATACTAGGTGATTTCAACTACCCTAATATAGACTGGGAACACTACTCAAGCCCAAACACTCTAGCCCAAAGGTTCCTGGAGTTTATAAACTCAAATGCCATGGAACAACTAGTCACCATCCCCACAAGAGGAGAAAACATACTTGATCTCATCATCACGAACATGGGATCACAATGTTCAACACTGGAAGTATACCCCTCACTGGTGAGATCAGATCATAAACTAATCTCGCTGGAGGTCCTCATCCCACCCCCACCTGAAATAAAAAAGACCACAGTGAAAACTTCTCAAAAGCCGACTTCACACTTCTAAAAACTAGCGTGGTCTCCTTTAAGGCCCCTGAGCCAGTGGTAAACATTACTCAAACCGCTGAATCACTTACAAATGCCTTCTACCAGCACCTACAGGACTGCATGGATCAGGCAATCCCAAACAAAACTAAGACTCTTTGTACCAAAGGCAAGCGTCCAGTCTGGTGGACCCCAGCCATAAACAAGCTCTACAACAAAAGGAGGAAGCTACTACAAGATAGAGCAAAATCCCTGAAAGGTAAGACACCTTTGATCATTATAAGTAAAAAACTAAGAGATCTCATAAAATCATCCAAGGCAAATTTTGAGAGAAAAATCGCCAAGGACTCAAAAGACAATCATAAGGCCTTCTTTAGCTATGTTAGAAACCTAGGAGGAAACTCCCAGATATGCTCAGAATTAGTTCAAAATGATGTGAAGATTACTGAACCTACACACATTGCCAACATACTGGCTGACAGGTTCAGTGTAAACTTCTCCCCAAAAGGAGAGATATCTATACCAGAGGATTGTAGCCCCCCAAACATCTCCAATGCCCAGGTGAGAACTGCCCTCTCCAAGGCAAAAAACACAGCATCCATGGGAATGGATGGTGTCCCCGGCTGTGTGCTCCACGAACTCAATGAGGAATTAAACCCGCAGTTAGGACAGCTGTTTAATCTTAGCCTCACCTCAGGATACATACCCAAGGAGTGGCGCACGGCGACTGTGGTCCCACTTCACAAGGGTGGTGCCTCCACCGACCCTGGTAATTACCATCCCATTAGCTTGACAAGCCTTATCTGCAAAGCCATGGAGAGGATCATAATGGAACTCATAAATAAAGACATAGGGAACTTTCAGACTTTGGATCCAACCCAGTTTGGCTTTGTCAAAGGCAGATCATGCCTTTTAAACTTGGTTGACTTTTTCGAGACAGTCACCAAGGCCATTGATGAGGGAAAGGCAGTCCATACAGCCTACCTCGACCTGGCAAAGGCCTTCGGCACAATACCCCACTCAGGTATCATCGAAAAACTCATCAGCTTGAATGTAAACCCATACATCACAAGATGGGTTGCAAACTGGCTAAGTGACAGAACCCACAGGGTCCGAGTTGCTGGAGCCATGTCAGACTCAAAGCCTGTCACAAGTGGTGTCCCACAGGGCTCAGTCCTGGGTCCACTCTTGTTCGGCATCTACTTTTCTGAAGTACAAGCAAACACAGGAGGGTTATGGCTGACAAAGTTTGCAGATGACTGCAAACTGGGTGCCATAGTCGAAAACACATCTGACACAGATATCCTTCAGAAGGGCCTCACAGAAACGGATAACTGGTGCCAGAGCCATGGCCTAAAGTTAAACGCCAAGAAATGCATAGTCATACCCTTCAGGAGAAACAAGGTTACCCCTAGCTACCATATAGGTGGCATTCCACTGAGCACAGAAGAAGTCATCAGGGATCTGGGGACCCAGGTTGACAGTAGCCTTTCGGTTGACACTCATGTTGCTAAAGTAGTTAGGAAAACCTTCTACATTGCCCACCTTATCATGAAGGGATTCACATCTAGATCAAGGGAGGTCATCTCTCCCTGTACTCATCACTCATTAGACCTATGATTGAGTACAATGCCCGATTCGGAATGTATCTGACCTGACACCTGCAGCAGCTGGAAAGGCCCCAAAAGTTCCTCACCAAAAGGATAAAGGGTCTCAAAAATATGTCTTATGCTGCCCGACTGAAAGAACTCCAGCTCTATTCAGTCTCATACCGCTTGCTCAGAGGTGACCTGTGCCTGACATATAAGGCCATGTCAAACCCAGATTTGATGAATATGCTTCACCTCAAAAAATCTAGATCCCTCAGAACCACAAGGGCGGGAGACTTAAACCTTGACATGGTTATTAGTAGAACGTGCTGGAGGGACAAATTCATCACCCAGAGACTCCCTATGCTGTGGAACAAAATCCCGGTACATGTGAGGCAGAGCACCTCGCTGGCCTTGTTCAAGAGGAATCTTGACCAATGGATGGGAGATCGCAGATATACCCCAGGGATTACTTCAGTGTCACTGCTTGACAGAGGCACAGCAAAATAATAGGCATAGTTTTATTCAAACTAAAGGGGTGGCGAAAGCCACATAACTATGGGCTAGGATTATAAATGCCCTTGGGCAGATAGCCTAGTATGAACCTATGAACCTATGAACCTATCCTCTTGATGGCCAGAGGTGTGCCTATT